>NC_056737.1:60358382-60410882 GCF_019279795.1 Protopterus annectens
TGAGATCAGATCACAAACTAATCTCACTGGAGGTCCTCATCCCACCCCCACCTGAAATAAAAAGACCACAGTAAAGAACTTCAAAAGCCGACTTCACACTTCTAAAGACTAGTGTGGTCCTTCAGGCCCCCGAGCGGGAAAACAATACTCAAGCCGCTGAATCACTTACAAATGCCTTCTACCAGCACCTGCAGGACTGCATGGATAAGGCAATCCCAAGCAAAACAAAGACTCTTTGTACCAAAGGCAAGCCCAGTCTGGTGGACCCCAGCCATAAACAAACTCTACAACAAAAGGAGGAAGCTACTACAAGATAGAGCAAAATCCTTAAAAGGTAAGACACCCTTGATCACTATAAGTAAAAACTAAGAGCTCTCATAAAATCATCCAAAACAAATTTCGAGAGAAAAATAGCTAAAGACTCAAAAGACAATCATAAGGCCTTCTTTAGCTATGTTAGAAACCTAGGAGGAAACTCCCAGATATGCTCAGAACTAGTTCAAAATGATGTGAAGATTACTGATCCTACAGACATTGCCAACATACTGGCTGACAGGTTCAGTGCAAACTTCTCCCTCCCCCAAAAGGAGAGATATCTATACCAAACGAGTGCAGCCCCCAAACATCTCCAGCCCAAGTGAGAACTGCTCTCCAGCAAAAACACAGCATCCATGGGACCTGATGGTGTCCCCGGCTGTGTGCTCCACTTAACTCAATGAGGAATTAAACCCACAGCTAGGACAGCTGTTTAATCAAAGTCTTACCTCTGGATACGCACTCCAGGAGTGGCGCACTGCAACTGTGGTCCCACTTCACAAAGGCGGTGCCTCCACAGACCCTGAAATTACCGCCCATTAGCTTGACAAGCCTTATCTGCAAAGCCATGGAGAGGATCATAATGGACCTTATAAATAAAGACATAGGAATTTGCAGACTTTGGATCCAACCCAGTTTGGCTTTGTCAAAGGCAGATCATGCCTTTTAAACTTGGTTGACTTTTCAAACAGTCACCAAAGCCATTGATGAGGAAAGGCAGTCCATACAGCCTACCTCGATCTGGCTAAGGCCTTGATACAATACCCCACTGGTATCATTGAAAAACTCATCAGCTTAAATGTTAACCCATACATCACAAGATGGGTTGCAAACTGGCTGAGTGACAGAACCCACAGGGTCAGAGTTGCTGACGCCATGTCAGACTCAAAGTCTGTCACAAGTGGTGTCCCACAGGGCTCAGTCCTGGCCCACTCTTGTTTGGCATCTACTTTTCAAGTACAAGCAAACACAGGAGGGTTATGTTGACAAAGTTTGCAGATGACTGCAAACTGGGCCATAGTAGAAAACACATCTGACACAGATATCCTTCAGAAGGGTCTCACAGAAACGGATAACTGGTGCCAGAACCACGGCCTAAAGTTAAATGCCAAAAAATGCATAGTCTTTCCTTTCGGGATAAACATGCTTACCCTAGCTACCAAATAGGTGGCAATCCACTGAGCACAGAAGAAGTTATCAGGGACCTGGGGACCCAGGTTGATAGTAGTCTGTCATTCGACACCCATGTAGCTAAAGTAGTTAGGAAGCCCTTCTACATTGCCCACGCTATCATGAAGGGATTCTCATCTAGATCAGGGGAGGTCATTGTGTCCCTCTACTCATCAGTCATCAGGCGAATGATTGAGAACTATGCCCCATTCGGAATGTATCTGACCCGACACTTGCAGCAGCTGGAGAGGCCACAAAAGTTCCTCACCAAAAGGATAAAGGGTCTCAAAACTGTCCTATGCTGCCCCACTGAAAAAACTCCAGCTCTATTCAGTCGCCATCGCTTGCTCAGAGGTGACCTTTGCCTAACATACAAGGCCATGTCAAACCCAGATTTGATGAATATGCTTCACCTCAAAAATCTAGATCCATCAGAGCCACAAGGGCGGAGACTTAAACCTCGACACGGCTATTAATAGGACGGCTGGAGGGATAGATTCATCACCCAAAGACTCCCTATGCTATGGAACAAAATCCCGTACATGTGAGGCAGAGCACCTCGCTGGCCTTGTTCAAGAGAAATCTTGACCAATGGATGGGAGATCGCAGATATACCCCAGGGATTACCTCAGTGTCACTGCTCGACAGAGGCACAGCAAAATAATGGGTATAGTTCCCCATACTAAAGGGGTGGCGAAGCCACAAAACGATGGGCTAGGCTTGTAAATGCCTCGGCAGATAGCCTAGTATGAACCTATGAACCTATGAACCTATATATATATATATATATATATATATATATATATATATATATATATATATATATATATATATATATATATATATATATATATATACACACACACACACACACACACACACACACACATATATACATATGTATATATATATATATATATATATATATATATATATATATATATATATATATATATATATATATATATATATAAATATATATATATATATATATATGTATATATATATATATATATATATATATATATATATATATACACATATATACATATATATATATATATATATATATATATATATATATATATACACATATATATACATATATATATATATATATATATATATATATATATATATATATATATATACACGCATATGAACACACAAAAAATAAATAAATATATATATATATATATATATATATATATATATATATATATATGTTACTATAAATATACACATGTACATGTACTTACCTAGGTTATGTTACAGCAATTACTGGTAACATATGTTCAGACCGGGCATATGTTAGTGGGAGGTCCAATAAACAAATGTCTACCTCCCACACCCCCCTCAGCTAGGCCGATGAGACATACAGACATGCAATAAAGGTAAATACCCTGCTGCTTTCCAGACCACCGGCAGGGCACTACCAGTGGGAGAGATCTGCAAGGTCTACACTTTAAAAATGGGGCACAGGATCTGTTGTGGGACACCAAAAATTCGCCTTGTAGGCAAACCTGTGATGATTGACGAGACCACGATGTAGCTGTACATGGAACAGTAAGTTGTGCAAGTCTGATAACACGTGGATTGACAAAATGTATGTATGTGTAGGGGGGTGTGTCCATACCCCAGCTGTGCTCACAGTAAGGATGAGTGCTGTAGAGGGGTGTCAGGTAGGGGAATCATGGGTATGCAGTCATGGGCCTAAGTGTGCAGATGTTGGTTGGCAGAGATGTATTAGGCCCGCCCCGTGGAAGTAATTAATATTTCTATGTGGGTATAGCAGATGCCCATACCTCCCAAACCTTAAGAGCACATCTACTGGATAGTCCGTAAACCATTGGGGGAACACACAGGGACTATATCAGTGAACTGTACCCAATTATCATGGACGTCTGTGATTACGAATCAGAATCTAACACAGTCCCAACTAAACCCTTGTAGAACTAGTGATATTAGGTGGACAGATGGTGGAATACACGTAATGACTTACCACCTGTTCACCTTTGCAAGGGACACTCCCCTTTGGGCAGTTGTGTCCTGCAAAATAAATGTTATTATGGCACATGGCCTGTGATTTAGGGCAAAGAATCCATATATTGTCTGTAGTGGCTGCATAAAACGATTATGTTGTATCTGAAACACGTAGATGTTATAGGAAACAGTATTAACAACTATAATGCTACAAGAACAACCTTTTATTTAGGCAAAACAGTCACGTAGTCTATTTTCTACTGGCTGTGGGTATGTGTTGCCCTGCCCTGCCAAATCTGACATCTCTGCATATAGGTCCTATAGGGCTGCCACCTTTCAAAATGGCCAAAGTGGGACCTGATCCCTAGAAATGTCAGACGTACCAGGTCAGAATATACCTACAGCCATGCATAGTACAGAACTATACTTATTTGCACAAATAAAAGCTAAGTCTAGTAGCAGTCCACTTGCTTATGCTACTTCACATAACATATAGAAGTGTCATATATACAATAACTGTTACATGCAACTATCAGAGAAACGTAGAATATAATATTGTCCTGTAATCAGGACATTTGCTATTTCATGATTATTTTCGCATGACACATCCACCTAAGGAGGGACTGTCTCATGCAAAGTGGGACCGGTGTTAATCCTAAAGTCCCACCTCGGCCAATTTAAAAGGTGGCAAACCTACAATAGGTATGTGGTAGCATGACCTTGCAGACGGATGTGGGTCCCAAAACACATTTACTTGTCTGCATTGCAGAGTATCGGTTCCCATGAATCAGCCAAATGGGAGCAGATTGTATGAGGAACATGCATATAATATGATTAACTCACTGGACAGGCCACCGATTCCATACAGTCGAACACCATGCCGTTGCCTAATGATCAGCCATACCTGATACTGTAGTCATGTAGTCTGATATAATAGGCATAACAAGAGATCACACCCACCCAGTGTGAGTGACACATGCAAGCACCAATGTCGGTGTATGTGCAAGTGAGGGAGCGAGTGGGTGTAAGCGTGTTTGGCTACCAGTATGCGAGTATTGCACTGGTAAAGAAATGTGAAGGCTAACCAAGTGTAAGAAGCTGTAACCAGAGGTTAGCAGTGCTTAACTCCACACAAACCCATGCACAACTGCTCCCAACTGCTTCAATGTGCCTTACTCCCTCCGTATCCAATGGGCTTGTTCTGCCTGCAAGCAAATAACCGTCCTTTGCAAGTGTTGGCAGCAACACCCTGCGCACACAGATAATGTGAATTACCAATACACCATGGCAGATATACAGACAATAGACTGTACCACACACATACCACACAGCACAGTCATCCAACAGTATAGCAATGTACCGGCAGATATGTCAGGACCACTGGTGTTTGCAGACCTGGCCGTCTTGTGTTTACATGTGTGAGTATGCCCAGTATGACCATTCCACATGTTGTCAACTGACATTGCTGTCATACCTTTATGTGCTTGAGCATGCCCAGTATGGCCAACTGTATCGCATGTGTTACATGTCCAGGTAGTCTGTACTGTGGTGCCGACCTCTGCATTGTACACTGACAGGTGGCATGCTGTGTCTGCAGGGTATCCATCAGTCATGTGGAATTGACTGTTGCTACATTTCTGTACAGTGTGGGGGGACATCCGACTGTATCCACATTCCTACACAGCACCGAGGGGGGGGGTGCACCTGACTGTTGCTATATGTGTACATTGGAAGGGGGGCATACCTGACACTTGTACACTTTTGCTACTACTGTACTGGTATGTCAGGTACTCCATTTCAGTGTGTAGACCTACCTATTGCACTGGCTAGAGGCATACCAGTGTACTCCAGATCTTAGCTTTAATTACCAACATATTAGTTTCAGACGTCCTAGCCTTCACAACCTACATCCAACTGCCTGGCCTGCTGTAGTCTGTCTGTGTGAGTCTGTGAGGGGGGGGTCATCCATAGGACATATTCAGAGGCCATAGTACAGCATTTGTCTGTGTTGGTCTACACCTGTCCAGCTGGTTGAGACTTGTGTGGGCTGTATGGACACACATGATGCTCAGCCCATAACCCGCAGTGGGTTATGATACCTTGTGTACTACTGGCTACTATGGTGACCCCCATATGTGCTATAGATGTCATGGTGCCACTACGAATGTCTACTGTCTGCTGCCTTAAAATTCGTCCACCAAATTCCCTTGCATGCTCACATCCATACTATAGCTACAGGTACCAACACATTCTAATACAACTGCCAATTGGTAGGTTGATTGACTTACCTGGAGGGTGTGCCAGACCTGAGGATGGTGCCGGAGGGTTTCCTATGTCGGATGCACATAGTGCACTTCCTATACATGGCTGAGCACAGGTAGTGTCATGTTTGGCATCCCTTTGACTGTCTGTGTGAGTCAGAGAGGGTGACATTCCCTGGATCCCTACTGTGTCAGTGCATATGCTATCTCTTTGCCAAGGCCAGGTGATACTGGGCATTCCTCCTTCCACCTACTGGGTCCGGCTCAGTTTGTTCCTCCTCCGAGTCACTCTGTGCCTGTACAGGCCTTGGCATTGGTGTGGGGCTGTGTGGCCCTGCCCCATGCTGTTCCTGCTGCAGCTCTTTCTGCAGGATCATATTGTGTAGCATAGCACATGCCATAACAATTTGGGTGCATGTAGCTGGTGAATAATGCAAGGCTTCACCGGATGTGTCCAGACACCAGAACCATGACCTGAGCATCCCAAACACATGCTCTATTATATGTCTGGCCTGTGTGTGTGCCTCATTATGGCGTTGTTGTTCAGGTGTGTGTGCATTTCTGATGGGTGTCATCAGCCACGGCTCCAGTGGGTATCCAGCATCCCCCACTAGGTGACCATAGGAAATGTCCATATTGGCAAAGCTGTGGTAAAGCTGTGTCAGATGCCATATATCAGAATCGTCATAGCTTCCAGGGCAGCCAGCACACACATTCAGTATAATGCCCTGGGCATCGCATACGACCTGGCAGTTGATGGATGGGATGCCCCTGCAGTTAATGTAGGCCCTGCCCTGCTCATCAGGGGGTGCTTTGATGCATACATGCGTGCAGGCTATAGCACCCACTACCCCAGGGTAGTCTGCTATTTGGTGGAAGAGATGCATATTGTTGGTCAACACCTCACGTGTGTTGAGGAAATGTACGTGCTCACTGGCATGTGGTGACATGGCATCCAGGAACTGATGGAATACCCTGGATGCAGATGCCTGTCAGATCTCCATGATATCTCCAGTTGTGCTTTGAGAGGTTCCTGTGGCTTGTATACCTAGGCCTACACATACCTTGGTATCCACTGGGATGGGTTCCCCTCGGCCTGTTCGATGTGTCAGGTGTGGCCAGCAGAGCTCAACAATCTGTTGTAAGACGTCTCTGTCCACCCCATAGCACTCCACTATCTCCAGCTCATGTAGCCCCTGGTAGGTTACCCTGGGTCTGTACAGTCTTCTCTGTCTCCTCACTGAGGGTTGTCTGGCAGCATTCACATCCTCACCAGCCTCAGCCTCCTGCACATGTTGGTGTATGTTGCCTGCTGCAGCCCTTCTCATTTCGTAGGATTGTTTGTTAAAATTTCCCCACATGTATACACTGGTGGTGTAGAGTGTGGAAAAACCTGAGGGGATGGTGCTTGCTCACTTTCTTGTAGTGCTCTGGGCCGGGCTGGTCTGCTGGGCCTGTAATCTGCTGATTCTGATAAATATCACCTGTTTGTCCAGCTTTTTCACCTTGACTACTCACCTACTGCTGTTTTCCCTCCAAATTGCACTAGGCAGATATAGACACACCCCTAGCTTAGGCATGCTAAGCTAGGAACAATACCGAGACACAGGTCTCCAATCTATGTACAGTATGCTTGACACCCCCCCCCCATGCTTTCACCTATATTCGAGTCCTGCACCCTGCTATCTATACACATACACTCTTGGGACCTGCATCACACCCTGGGGATAAACGGGATTCGCTATTTTACACCTCGTTTGCATAGTATTGTCTTCTAATGCATAGTTACATGACCCATACTGAGCCTCCCCAAAAATAACCACTGCTTACTGTCGCACAGACCTGCACACAACTGGTTAAAAGCGCCTTACTTCACTGTATTCAATGTCCCTTGTTCTTCCCAGCAACAAAACAACCGGCCTCTGCACGGCTCTGCACACCACAGACAATGTGCTTTACCACTAAGCCATGGCAGATATACATGCATCTGAGGTTATCACATACAGATCATCCAGCACAAGCATTCAACAGTATAGGACATGTATTCCATCATGTAGATTTATGTGTGCTAATGTACACACACACACACACACACACACACACACACACACATATATATATATATATATATATATATATATATATATCTACATATATATATATATATATATATATATATATATATATATATATATATATACATATACATATACATATACATGTACACACACATATGTAGATATAGAATATATATCACAACAACAGACCACGTGACACCTAAGCATTAGTCAAGAATGAAAAGGAAACCACATGCGCCTCCTGCATTATGTACTGGTGTTAATATTAAGGCAAGTGTGTTTCTGTGCATCACAAGGGTTCAGACTGTATTAAGGGTAAGATTAGGGCTGCTGTCATTACTCACCAGACCTTTTGCCGAAGGTATGTGTAGGTCTTGCCAACCCAGTCTCTTGGCTGATTGTAACATTTATGGCCACTATATAGGAAAACAACAAAACACGCTCCTCAACACATCCAGTAGCTAGCCACTCCCAGACACCAACACATAGGATATGACTGCCAAATACACACAGCTGTCATGCCTTGGAATACAACACCTACCTGCCTATTCTATCACACTACAGCATTACGCAGTTATAGAACGTGCTACCAAGATTACTGGGACACATTACTCCCAGAGGTGTACTTCTAGGTGGGTGACATCATCAGCAATGGCAAATTCGGCGATAGGGATTGTATGGAGTGTGAGCAGTCTAAAAGCAGTATTCTGTCCCCAGGCAGATGGAGACACACATACACAAAAACACACAGTTGGCATGGCTGGGATTAGAATACCGACCTAACTACATTATCATACTACAGCATTACGCAGTTACAGAACGCACTACTGAGATTACTGGGACACAGCACTCCCAGATGTGTACTTTTAGGTGGGTGACATCATCAGCGTTGGCAAAGATGGCTAAAGGGATTGTATGGAGTGTGAGCAGTCTAAAAGCATTATTCTTTCCCCAGACAGATGGAGACACACACACACACACACACACACACACACAGTTGGTATGGCTGGGATTAGAACACCGACCTAACTACCTTATCACACTACAGCATTATGCAATTAAAGAAAGCGCTACTGAGATTACTAGGACACAACACTCCCAGAGGTGTACTTCTAGGTGGGTGACATCATCAGCATTGGCAAAGAAGGTGATAGGGATTGTATGGAGTGTGAGCAATATAAAGTTATTACTCAGTCAAATAGGGAGAGACACACACACAGCAAGTGTGGGATTAGAACACCGACCTAACTACTTTATTACACTACAGCATTACACAGTTACAGAATGTGCAACCAAGATTACTAGGACACAGCATTCCCAGAGGTGTATTTGTAAATGGGTGACATTATCGGCCTTGCTAACAGTGGGTATAAGAAATGTATGGAGTGTGGCCAGTCTAAAAACAATTTAGAGTCCACCGGCAAACGGGGACAGACATACACACACGCCAGTATCAGGTACGGAACACCTGCCTATTTACAGATTAGTATTACAATACTACATATATACGGATCGCGCCACACAGACTACACATATCAAGGCTGTCATTATGACCGTCTGGGAATGCGGACATCAACAGGGATGCGGGCAGTTAAGATGTGCATGCCTGTGAACCTGTGTGTTTAAAGTATGAATCCATCCTGACCTGGAGTATGCCCATCTGTGGAATGGATGACTACTACCACTATACAGGGTTACAAAGGCCATGCCCATACACAGAGGCACATAACCAACTCAAGGTGTCACTGGACATGCTCACACACTTAGTAGCACAGGGCTGTTCAGAATGCACTATGTATCCATCTACACAAGGATATACTGGGCATGCTCATACACTTAGTAGCACAGGGGGGATGCTCACACACTTAGTAGCACAGGGCTGGTCGGACATGCACTAGTATGTGTCCATCTACACAAAGATATACTGGGCATGCTCATACTCCTAGTAGCACAGGGCTGACTGGGATGCACTCTGATGCTAAACACGGAAGGCCACAGTGGCCATGCTATTACAGGTAGATGTAAATAACACATTGTAATGGGCTCTGGTGTTGGTAGTTGTCATTGTTAGCGGGAACGCTGCTCTACATATATTTGACACTGGCCTTTAACAAATCATCTGTCATTCTGGGATGAAATGGCTGACAGTAGGCAGACCTTTGACACATATCACATGCATCCATGATACAAGGGAGTGTGGATATTACCCAAGTCGCATCCGCCCACACAGTGCCATTCCAAGGTAAATGTCCTAAACACAGGTTAACTCCCATACACCTACAGGACAACTGCATTGCTTTCTTATGCTAACCAGTGCTGGATGTGTAGCATCCGTATTCACAGCTGGCCACTGTAGATCCAACAACCGGGAGTACTGACAGTGAGGAACACCTGGCTGATGTCTCTGTAGTGCACAATAGCGCTACCACCATATACCTCAGAACCTAGCACTACCACCATATACCTCAGAACCAGACATGTGGGCCATAACACAGGTACGGACCACTCCAGGTGGTGTACCCACATACATAAAGGCCACTCATATGTACTGACCAGTCCCCCTACAAAAGGCATCACAGATGAGCTGGACACAGTGTCACATGCTGCATTCTAGGATATAAACTGCAGACACCACCATGCCCTCGGACCACCACCACACAACTATACATGCTGTATGACAGACGAGTACGCCACCATGTGACCCTTGACCTGTGTACTGTACTAAGCTCTACATCAACTGTAGACAGTACACATGTACTGACACAGCTGTATCATGTGTTATGCAATGCAATGATACCACTGTCTGTGACCAGGTCAGCTGTACACATACTAAGGGCCCTCAGTACTGTCCACCATTAGCAGAGTCTGTTGCTGTACACCAGTACACACCCTCATGTATGGATATGACATACATGTACCTGCCCTGGGTATGTGCATCACACACACACAACATATCTGTAAATAGCATAGCTGTTGTAGTCCTTTGTGTAAACAGGTGGCTACAGCCATTACACACATGAACATGGAATGTAGGTCCATGGCTGCTGAATGCTAACAGTACATAAGGTGTGATATCAGTGTTAACAGAGGTAACATCCCCTCTGTACTGGTCACCCATTATATCATACAACGGTCCATGTGTCATGTATGTTATTACACATATCCGCCAATTGAAATGCCTACAAATATGTCCAAATGTCAGGATCGTAGGACCTACACACTTGTACACATAGTGTTGTGCATTCAGATAACATGCGTGTGCAGTTGCTGATGTATGCAGGTGGCAAGTATCCTAGTACATCATGCAGCTGCAATGCAGCCTCAACATTGCCAACTGTATATGGTGATATGCTGAATGTACAGAAAGATGTACCACAGGTAAGGACAGATGTGTTGAAATAACTAAGTGGTGGGGCATTTTTGCAAACAGATGTTTGCTGTGGACAGCTCACAGGTGTGTCACAAGCAGTCCTACAATACCCTGTGTAACCGGTAAGCAATGGTTTCATTAACTGAAGGGCATAACACACAACTTAGACAGCAGTCAGGGTGATACCGAAGGTAAATCACTTGACACCTGTTAATAGATATGACATCCCTAGTGCATATATCAGCACTGTTGGCACAGGAAGCGCCAGTACAGTTTGCAACATGTGCAATACTGCTGTACGTCTGACATACATAACATGAGCTAGGCAGGTCTGAGATTCACAGTACTGGCATATGTGGTTGCATGTGTGCCCATATTTGTCACGTATTGTGGGGAATACATCTCAATTGTTACTCACTCTCCTGTACACTAGTGTACACATCTGTACAGACTGCAATGTATAAAGCAAGACATAGGCAGGGTCATGTATCTCACACATGTGAAGTATCTGTATGTGCAGGGTGCTAATGTTTGCCAGAGGCCTAGGCTGCACCACTGGATGACATGATGTGTGGGTTTGGGCCTTTGATCTAATTGTGTGTGTGGATGTTATGCATGTGTGTGTTGCGGTGCCCTACATATGTGTCCAGTGTGTGCATGTATGTCTACACACAGTTCTCCGATGTGTCTGGCCTACACAGGGGTATTATTGATAGCTGCAGACTGTACAGGCAAGGTTTTACAGCACACGGTGTCCAGCCATGAACATGTGACCTGTTCCTGCCAGGGGTTGCATGGGCACTACCAGACAGAGGTGCAGATTGGGTACTGTCTGATGTCACTAGTCCACTAGAACCATGTCCCTGTTGGGACTGTCCCAGGTCACGTGCACGTGGCCTGCTGTGTCGTGGTGTGGACAGCACAGCACCAGATGCACTGCTGCTGCTACCGCCACTATGGGAGCGGGCATGTGAGGTAGCTCGTACACGTAGACCTGACACAGGTGATGTAGCAGGCCTACATCCACGTGCCCGATGCCTCACTCCTACCAGATGTTCCAACACAGACAGCTCACGCTCGTGGATTGTCATGCCACGGTCAAGGACTCCAACCATGTCACCCAACCATCTATCCAAAGCATCAGCAATCTGCTGTTGAGCATTTACCATTGCCTGGATGCTGTTGTTTAAAGAACGGACAGCAGCCCTCTGTAGCCTCTGATCTTCTCTGTTGCACCATTCAGCACATGCCTGTGCCTCCATTACAGCCTGAAACATGCATCTGGTGACACCAGCTGCTGTACTCTGTTGTGCAGGAGCATGTTGGCCAGAGGTCCTCCTACGAGCAGCACTGGCCACATGCCTGTGTGGGGCACCATCAGTAGTTTGGCTGACATCATGGTGTGCAGGCACACCTTCCATAGCCCCCACACTTTCCTGTTCCAAGCTACCACACGCCCACTGTCCTTTCTATATGGCCACAGGTGATGGGATATGTGCAGGTATGGGATCTGTGTGCGGGGATGAGGTGGATATAGATGGAATGGCAACCAATGGCACAGTTTCAGCCCCTGACAACTCTGCCTGTGACCCAATCATACGTTCATCATCACTGCTAGAGTCTGTGGGGACATTAACATCTGATGTACCGCAGGAGGGCAATGCACCTACATCACCTGTGAGGGCAGACAAGAACTGTACATTACAGTCTATACAATAGACACACACACGCATGCATGTGATATGACAGAAGGCATGCAACATGCATGGGATATGGCAGACAGCATGCAGCGCAGACAGTAATAGTGGTAGTTATACATCCCTAGGTTGCACACAGCATGCATGTGTGATAGCAGACGACATGCAAATGACACAATCATAGTAGTGATTAGCATACATACCTGTGTTACACTATGTGGACCAACACAGGTTAACAGTACACCTGCCTGATGTGTGGCATATGACCTTGATAATCACATGTAGTATGACATGTGATCTGCTGATGTGTGCAATGACATGCATACATGTTTAACATAATGGTGTCCTGTCGAATATACAGTGGGGCAATGGTGTACCAATTCAGTGTTGTCTGCCCACCTTACAGATATACTGCAAATTTAGCTGATGTGCATGGACATTGCAGGGAATCATGAGGAGTCTCTAGTGCTATACAGTGTGAGGTAAAGACAGGGTTCATAGCCATGACTGTGTTCAGATACAATACATATATACTGTGGAATGTGACCCATGTCACTGAGGTGTATACACACTAAACCATGATGTGGAAGTTGTGACACAGGTCACTGATGGGTATACGGATGACACCCCTGCACATCTGCAACCATTTTGCTGCAGCCTGGCAACTATGGGCAGACATGGTGAACACGTTGGTACACCATGTCCCACATGACATCTGTGTACCACACACACACACACACACACACACACACACACACACACACACACACACACACACACACACACACACACACACAAGGAGCTAGTATGGCATTTATGTCCATCACCAGCAACGGGAATGTACTGTATCTGTGGCCTGATGTGGATACTGTACAGGTAACTGCTGTCATGTTGCAACACCCTCAAGATGTTTAACACATCCTATGTGGTGGATTGATGTTACGCCTACACAAGATGTGCACAGGCCTGTAGGATGTCTAGCGTTCCACAAATACATTATGACCATTATATAAAGGACATGGCCGAACCATGTGTAGCCATTATATGATAAGGTGTACACACAACCACAACACTTCTAGTGTGTGTGTGTTGCTCCATGTCTCTGGCCATCCTCCATGGCCATGTGTGTACATGTGTAGTCCAAATTATAGTTATGGGCATCTATTTCACATGTCTTTGTTGTCCCATATGACATATATGCTCCACTGACAACAGGGTTATGCAGATAAAGGGCGGTATGTGGGATGTGTTTTAAGGTTAGGTAGGCAGTGTAGCAACCAGGCCAGTAGATGTCACGGACATGTCAAGATAGCACATCACATTGTGTGGCATTCATAGCATGGCTATGATCCACACCGGTGAAACCTGTGTGATGGTCATACTCCCACCCACTGTGTAGTACTGTTTGTATTCACCACATGGGTAGATTAGCACTGTTGTACATTCCTAAAGTGAACAGCACCTCCACCATTGTATGCACAGCTGTCAACACATCTGGCAATGACGTTTGTGAGGATTCATGTCGGTGAGATGATTCACATAGTTTGCAAGTGTGGCACATGGATAGTCATTGTGATGCATTGCAAGTCCGACCTGTATATTGTGACAGGACCATACATTATGTGTACATGTTGTGAATGGCCACATGGCAGAAAGATTTATGCATTTTGGTTCCTGATAAATAAATACACTTTCACCTGCAACAGGCTGCTGTCGCCGCAGAATGCCAGAGGTACCTAAATAGGAGTAACACAGCAGTATGAGCATAATCCACCCCTGTATAAAGGCTACAGAGAGCAATGTTTATAACACATATACCAGTACATTAGGCTATACTATGGTGCATGTGTGCATACACAGAGTAGCATACTGTAGTATGTGGTATGTGTGTATACATGCCTTGCATATGATGTTACATTACATATTGTACAGTGACACATGCAGCTTTATGGAATATAGTTGTTTTAGGTGCAGTACTGACTTACCAGGCAACTCCAGGCTCAGTGGTTGAGAGACACCCACCTCCACAATATCGGCTAAGGCTTGTGGATGTGGTTCTGCAGGTGTCCCCAGGTTGGCCAGTAGCTCCTCGGTATGTGTGAGTGGGGGCTGGGTTGGTGGTCCACCACCTGTTGCACCTTTTTCCCTGGCGATTGCATTCACACGCTGTTTCTCCCATCTAATGAGGTCTGTACAGTGTCTACGCACCTGCTGGTATGTGCGGTTGTGGCCACCCACATCATTAACCCTCCTGCGAAGTTCCATACACAGTGCATCCTGTGGCACATGGCTGAACAGGATGTCATGATTATCGAATAGGTATGGGATGAGGGCCTCATCCTCCAAGTGTATAAAAGGGGAAAGCCTTGCACGCGGCATACTTGGAAGACATAATGATGGAGACAGGTCACAGTACCGCAGAGACATACAGAGCTACAGCTGAACATACACGTGTATCACATTACTTCAGTTTAAATAGTTGTATTTAAATCTACATGACACTGACGTGTTTGTGTCACACACATGTGACACTCAAGGTTGAGTGGATATTATCCCCATATATATGTGTGTGTGTGTCACCTGATTACATAGTTCATACTCAATGTGGTTACTGTCTTGATGTGGGCATGTCTGTTTGCCTGTACTGGTGTTCCTACCTATCAGCACATGGCTGGATGTGTCCACATTAATGCAGTCGACCTTGATGCAGTGTATATGTCACATATAAGGACTTACACTGCCTTAACAGACATGACCTGTGACCCTGCAGTCATGCTCACATAAGGTTTTACATGTATGTGTTCTGCCATATACATCTACACGGCACTGTACAGTGATTCAACATCCTGCCATGTATCACCTGTGTTGCACATGTGATACACATGGGACACTGGCTAGCCAGATGGTATTTGCAGGGATGGATGTCAACTATGGCATGTACAGTCAAAGTCAACTAGTGGGCTATATGCCATGGGCCAAGTATGCATCTAGGATGAAAGGTTACCTGGCAGTAGCTGACAGGCAGGTCTGTGGGGCCAGGTGGAGCAGTGCCACATTACTGATCCACAGGGTTAATGATACATATACCATGCATTACCATGCGGTCATCACACCATGTCTGAGAGGGGAGCGATGTGCAGCTTTGACAGACAGGAATGCATAATATGGCAGGACTATGTTAAGTGTATGGGACAAGGATCTGTCCAGCATGTGGTAGGTGGATGTCCATGAAGTATGTGTTCGAGATCAGGATGAGTACGTGTCGCATGTCCGACATCACTGGGTTGGACATGGATTTATTCAGGGTATGCATCATCTTACATAGTGGAGATGAGGAATGGGAAGGCTGGTGTAGGCCATCTGCACATGGTCAATGCCCCTTGAAGGAAATATGTGATCTGATATGGGTCACTTGAGTGGTCTGTATGGCTGGACGATGATCTCTATATTCATGTATGGCACCCTATTATTATTAGGGTTGCCACATATGACTCCCTGACAGGTGTGTTGATGTAGCTATCACAGGAAAGACAACTGCCCAGCTGCATTCCTCACACACAAGTGCCCATTATGATGACCTCTGCCTAGGTGGTAGTTCATGGGTACAGGGTAATTAACATAGGGGTGACAATGCGAGTCAGATATTGCTCCCAGGTCATAGTCATTTGCATACTTCAATAGGCAGATGCCTTCTGTTTGTCTATGAGGTATGGACTTCAATGAGGGGGAATAGAATTCATTAACCCTGACATACTGTAGCTGCCACTAGTGTGATGATCACGTATTATTCAGACACCTTCTGTAATGTTGTTTCTGCCAGCAGTCCTGTTGCTAAAAACTCCTGTGACATAGGAATGTACATCTAGTATACCGAGTGTAGGTGGAACACAGTATGGGTGATGATGTCCTATGACCTGGCAAGGTTATGATATGCAGTGTGACATCAACCATACTGTCACCTACATCTGTACTGCTGACATCACTTAAGTGATCAAGGTTAATGGCCTTCCAGAGCAGACTCAGCAGGGTAGTAGTGCAGTACTTCCCATTATCAGTGGTGTTTCCCCCTTTGTTGGGGGTTGTGATACCTGTTGGTGTGCACCATTCAGTGTGTACACAACCTGACATGGAGCTATGTTTTACATGATGTGTATGTGTAGAGCATCTTGTTTTGCCATATGTGTATGATACAACCTGTGATGTGGGCAGGTCCCATGCAGACTGAGTGCAGCTTGCACCTGCATAGTTGTGGGTACAGGAGCCCTGTGGTGTACATGGATATATGCTTGTGTAACTGTTGGGGAGAAAGGGCTGTGTTTTTATATTATCCAAGACCCTATCTGGATTGCTTATTCATACTAAGCACTTGTTCAGTACTTGTAAACAGTACGTAAGCTAATGATTACTATAGCACTCAGTCTTCCACATCATCTACAGCTAAGGGTGAACAGGTTTTATACATACTTTTCTCACTTGCGTACAGTAATGTAGCTGTTGTACTCACTTTCCTCACTTATCTAGGTGAATGTAGTTCTATATTCTGGCATGTCCAAGAGTCAACTGCCAGTGTTCTCACCTGTCTATCTGATGAATCTGGACATCTTGAGGCAATGTACACATTGCCTCATGTACACAGACAAGCCTCTCTGCCTACCACCCAACACTACAACCTGTGAGAGATGCACTCATCTAGCCAAACTGGAGGTAAAGGTCTCTCCAACCAAGCCTGAGCCTGACTGTCATGTGGAGAAGGTACACAGTCGCACAACACCACACTCATAACATAAGCCTCACTGTACCTACCCCACCACTAACTGGGAAAACTACTCGTGTACCAACACATTAGCTCAATAGTTTCTGGAATTCATAAACACCAATGCCCTGACTCAACATATCCACGCACCCACCAGGTTCAACAATATCCTAGACATAGGCATTACCAGCCTGAGTGACTGGTGCTCCACACATGAAGCCAACTCCTCATTGGTCCGATCAGACAATGTGTTGAGCACTGTTGATATCCACATCCCGCACCTACCCCCATTAAGCAAACCACAGTATAATATGTCTACAAGGCCAACTACATGCTTCTTAATGCAGAGATGTGCAGATGGACAATACTGTTACAACTGCTGAATCCTACACAAATGCACTCTATAAGCACTTACAGGAGTGCATGGCTTGTGCTATCCCAAACAGAACCAGGAAGCTATATTCATAATTAACTAAACCAATCTGGTGGTCCTCTGCCATAAACATATTGTACTACAGGAGGAAGACGATGTTGCAAACGAGAGTACAATACGATGTGTGGAGGAGATCCCTGGCCAGCCTCAGTAAGAAGGTGAGATCCCTTATACGATCCTCCAAAGCTATCTATGAAAACTTTAATGCAACTAATACTAACAACAACCACAGAGCCTTTATGTCAACAACCAGATCTGCTCTGAGTTACAGCACAAAGGCACGAACATTACAGAAACAATGGATATTGGCAACATCCTGGCAGATCCCTCTCAAAGCTGCATACTCTGAAGGCAATATCACAGCATCCATGGGACTGGACAACATCCCAGGCTGTGTTTTTACATGAACTTCGGATAGTACTGTCTTCTCACCTAAGCACCATGTTCAATAATAGCCTCACATCGGGCATAGTGCCCCCTGAATGGCGCACAGCAACAGTTATCCCACTCCACAAAGGTGGTGCCACAATGGACCATGGGACCTATTTCCCTATAAGCCTGACTAGCCTGGTCTGCAAGGCTATGGTGCACATCATGGATCACTGTCAGAGATATTGGGTACCTCCCAACCTTTGACCCCTCACTGTTTGGCATTGTTAAGGCCGGACCATGCCTCCTAAACCTGGTGAGCTTCTTAGAGACAGTTACCAAGGCATTAGAAGAGGGTAAGGAGGTCCACACAGCCTACCTAGATCTCTCATAGGCTTTCAACACCATTCCTCCTTCTGTTATTATCAACATACCTATCTACCTGAACATTAACCCCTATGTCATGTGATGGTTTGCAAAGTGGCTCACGGACAGAACACACACAGTAGGAGTTGCATACCCTAGGTCCGACTGTATACCAGTTACAGCTACTGTCCCCGAGGGCTCAGTCCTAGGACCCCTCATGTTCAGTATATACTTCTCTGATGTACAGACAAGCACAGGAGGGCTTTGGCTGAAAAGGTTTGCAGACGACTGCAAACTAGGGGACATAATTGTTTCCCCAGCTGTTACAGACACCCTCTGGAAGGGTCGCACTGAGACGGATACCTGGTGTTAATATCATGGAATCAAGCTGAATGCCTAAAAGTGCATAGTCATCCCCTTTGGATATACCTAATTACTCACGGACTACCACATAGGTGCTAGTCCCCTACATACAAAAAAGGTATTATGGTATCCGGAAACACAAGTAGATAGCAATCTCTCCTTCAATACCCATAATGACAAGGTGGTTAGAATATCCTTCTACATGGCCCTCCTAATCTCTAATGGGTTCGCATCCAGATCAGAGGGGCCATTGTGACTCTTCACATGTCATATCAGACCCATTAAAGGATACTACACCCCATTTGGGATATACCGTACAAGACAACTGCAACAGCTTGGAAGACCACACCAGTACCACACCAAGAGGATTACTGACCTCAAACAGATGACCTATGCAGCCCAACCTATGAAACTCCAGCTGTACTCAGTTGCATACCGCATACTCACAGGTGATCTCTGCTTGACATACAAGGGCCATGTCCAACCCTGTATTGCTGGATATGCTCCACCTAAACAGAAGCCCCTGAGAGCCACATGCTCTAGGGATATACACCTAACCACAACGATGAGTAGGATGTGCTGAATGGATAGATTCCTAACCCAGACCCCCCCCTATGATTTGGAACGTGATTCCAATGTAAATCAGGTAGGGCCCCTCAAGAGCACTCTTCAAGGGAAATGTTGCTATGTGGATGGGAGACAGACATGTACCCAGGGATCACTGCAGTGGATCTGCTGGACAGAGGCACAGGGAACTATTGGCTGTGCCATTCAGAGGCACAGGGAACCAACCTATGGGGGTGGCAAAAGACAACACACGCTAGCTAGGCTTACAGATACCCTTGGTAAGACAGCCTAGTACCTACCTTTGCATATATTACATGTCTTATGCGCATGGATAGTTAAATAGCTCTTCCATTTTACTTTGCTATCATGCTGATAAACTGTCGGCTCACTAAAAGACATATGTATCCTGTTATTGTGTATTGCAAATGCCGACTGACATAACTAATGTTTGCCTACCATTACAGTAATTCTATGTAGCTTGTAATAAATATCTGCCTACAATACTGTACATTACACAGTTATTGGCACAATATCCCACAATGCATAGGTTCATAGGTTCATAGGTAGATACTAGGCTATCTGCCCTAGGGCATTTATAAGCCTAGCCAGAGTGTATTTGGCTTCCACCTCCCTATTAGATTAGCCTACTGTGCCTCTGTAAAGTAGGTCACAAAAGGTACCCTTTAAGATTAGTTTACTGTGCCTCTGTCTAGCAGGGACACAGAAGAGATCCCAGGGGTGAATTTGCGATTTCCCATCCACGCGTCCAGATTTTGCTTGAAGAGGGTCAGTGAGGGGTTATGTCTAACATGAATTGGGATTCTATTCCAGAATGAGGGGAGCCTCTGGGAAATGAATCTGTCCCTCCAGCATGTCCTATTTATTTTTGTGATGAGGTTTAAGTCCCTGGAGCATGTAGCTCTAAGGGACTTGGATTTTTTGAGGTGGAGCAAGTCCATTAATTCTGGGTTTGACATGGCTTTGTACGTCAGGCATAGATCACCTCTGAATAGGTGGTAAGCAACTGAGTAGAGCTGGAGTTTCTTTAGTCGAGCTGCATAGGACATCTGTTTGTAGCTCATGATCCTCTTGGTGAGGTACTTTTGGGGTCTCTCCAGTTGCTGCAGGTGTCGGGTAAGGTACATCCCAAAAGGGGCATTGTATTTAATTATGTGCCTGATGAGTGACGAGTAGAGGGGCACAATGACCTCTCTTGATCTAGATGCGAACCCTTTTGTGATAAGGTGGGCTATATAGAAGGTCTTTCTAACCACTTTGGCAACATGATTATCAAAGGAGAGATTACTATCTACGTTGGTCCCCAAATCTCTAATTACTTCTTCCGTACTTAATGGATTACCACCTATGTGGTAATTTGTGGGCACCTTTTTTTTTCCCAAAGGGGATGACTATGCACTTTTTAGCATTTAGCTTGAGGCCGTGGCTCTGGCACCAAGCATCCATCTCTGTGAGACCCTTTTGAAGGATGCTTGTGTCAGCTGGAGATTCGATTATGGCCCCCAGTTTGCAGTCATCTGCGAACTTTGTCAGCCATAATCCCCCTGTGTTAGCCTGAACCTCAGAGAAGTATATACCGAACAAGAGAGGTGCCTGAACTGAGCCCTGTGGGATGCCACTTGTAACTGGTTTGGATTTGGACATGGCACCTGCGATTCTGACCATGTGGGCTCTATCCCTGAGCCAGTTTGCAACCCATCTTGTGATATAGGGGTTGATATTTAAGCTGGTAAGCTTATTTATGATGCCCGAGTGGGGTATTGTGTCAAAGGCTTTTGCGAGGACCAGGTAGGCTGTGTGGACTCCCTTGCCCTCATCTATGGCTTTGGTAACTGTTTCAAAGAAATCAACTAGGTTTAAGAGGCAAGATCTGCCCTTAACAAAGCCGAATTGGGTAGGGTCCAGGGTCTGGAGGCTCCCAATGTCTTTGTTTATGAGTTCCATGATAATACGCTCCATAGCTTTACAGACCAGATTAGTCAGGCTTATGGGATGATAGTTCCCGGGGTCCGTTGTGGCACCACCTTTGTGGAGTGGGACCACTGTAGCTGTACGCCATTCTTTGGGTACATATCCTGTAGTAAGGCTAAGTTTGAACAGTGACTTAATGTGAGGGTTCAGTTCTTCTTGGAGCTCATGTAAGACACAGCCTGGGACACTGTCCAGTCCCATAGATGCTGTGTTTTTTGATTTGGAGAGGGCAGCTTTGACCTGTGCATCTGTGATGTCAGGCAGGTTACATTCAGTTGGGATAGGCATTTGCTCCTTTGGGGGGGAAGGAGGGGAGAAGTTTGCACTGAATCTGTCAGCCAGGATGTTGGCTATGTCTGTAGGTTTGGTATATTTTGTGCTGTTGTGCAACAATTCAGAGCATATCTGGGAGTTTCCACCCATATTCCTGGCATAACTAATGAAGGCCTTGTGATTATCTTTAGTGACTAGGGCAATTTTTCTTTCGAAACTGGCCTTTGATGATTTTATGAGTGATCAAAGTTTCTTGCTAATACTGATCAGAGATGCCTTCCCTTTTTGGGATTTTGCTCTGTCATGTTGTAGCTTCCTCCTTCTGTTGTATAGCTTATTTATGACCAGGGTCCACCAGACAGGTCTCCTGTTTTTGGAGGAGTGAGTCTTGGTTTTATTTAGGATAGCACGATCCATGCATTCCTACAGGTGCTCATAGAATGCATTTGTAAAGGATTCTGCGGATTGGGCTGTATTTTCCTCTGGCCCGGGGGCTTTGAAGGATTCCACCTCAGTCTTATGAAGTGCAAAGTTGGCTTTTGAGAAATTCTTTACTGTGATTTCTTTGGCTGGGGGTGGGGACGGGATATGGATGTCTAGGGAAATTTGTCTATGGTCTGATCTTACCATTGAGGGGTTTACCTCTGGTGTGGAACATAGAGTCCCCATGTTGTTGATTACCAGGTCCAATATGTTGTTTCCTCTTGTGGGAGTGGTGACCAGTTGTTCCATCGTGTTAGAGTTTATAAATTCAAGGAACCGTTGGGCAAGGGTGCTTGGGATTGAGTAGTTTTCCCAGTCAATGTTTGGGTAGTTGAAGTCACCCAATAACATAGTGTTTGCAGAGACATACTTGCACAGTGGCCTAACCTTCCACATGTTATTCTCTGTATTACACCCATACATGTGGCTACAGTTACAATATATCAACATATACTATTCCCTGTTATAGCACATACTTGTTGGACCAACCCTGCCACTGACGTCAGCTAGTGAGGAGTATTTCTGTTCAAAGCCCTTATATAGCATCCCTTGTGGTGTATGCAATGTTTGCCTTGTGACCTACATCAGTACACACAAATACTACAAGTGTGACTATGCTCAACAATACATCACTACAAGATAACTGTTTCCACTGTATGGATTGCATGCACTTTAAATACTACATAATGGTACTACATACACAGACATGCTGACTGTTCTACATACCTTATTCGTAGCTTGATGTATCGTTAACAGTTGATTCAATCCTTTTTGGTTTGTGTTTCAATGTTATTTGTAATGTTCCGCTAGTATATACGGATGGCTTGAATGTGTGATGACACATCCTTTTCTAGTTACATATCGGTAACATGTGGTATCCTGTCCACAAATTGCTGTTGCAAAGTAGTTAATTGGTTGCACATCAGCTGTGCTGCTACTCCATTAGCCGATACCATGGCAACAGTGGTGTATAAGTGAGTACTCCTTTTAGGGGTTGTCCATCTGCCTTACTTTCAAGGGAGACAGCCTAGATGTGTTATTGCGATATATTTCAACAGCTATATGGAGACACACAGAGATATATTAGCATCATGACTCCTGTGCACTGTGTGTAATGGCTAGACAAGTTAGTTCTACATGTGAGTACAGTTGTTATATTTCGGAACAGTGCCACTTATGCAGGGTTTGTTTGTACCTGATACTTCTGCAGATGTTTAAGTCTGGCAAGGATGTTTGGCCAGCTCAAGGCCGTATGGCTATGCATGAACTGTTATGTGGTGTACAGTGTGCTCACCAGACATCTTTGATTTGGTGTACAAGTGTAGCATACTGTGCTGTTACTCACTAATTGCTAACACATCCCGGTGTATGCACAACCCTCTGAAACGGGATTAGTGCAAACAAACCCTATTACATCAGCAGCTGTTCCATTGTACAACAGCCACTATTTCACTTAGGGCCATGTTAGTGTGTCTCTGAAAAGGTATGTTAAGGCCTCTGTAGCTGTAGTACAGTGTGTGAATGATTTGTGATATTATTACAGTTTGTATTGTAATATGATTGGGTGTGGGGGTGATGGTGGGTGTGCATAGCAAATGCAGGTGTGTAGGAATTCTTTTATACATAATCGCTATGTGCGTGAGGATTCCTTCCCTATGTGAACACCTATCCTTTTGTGGACTACTACAATGGTATTTGCAGGCTGATTCATTAAGGCACTGTTATGTGGTTCCTGTATAGCATGAAGGTGATGTTAGTCCTTGAATCCCTTCGGTAATAGATCTGAATGTAATAACGTGTTGCTACATGATAGCTGTGTATTTCTGTCATAGGTGTTTGCAGTCATCATAGTTGTGTTGGTGACTGACCCCCTTTGGCTAGTGTTGCCACCTTTTCATATGTCCATAGTTGGTCCTTTTCGGGACACACATCTGATTTTACAGGCCGAGACAAACCCACGGTCAGTACAAGGGATAGAACTTTCCTTTCCTGCCTAATTATAAGCTTATTCTTGTAGCAGTTTAGTAGCTTATCCTGTTTCCTGTACCATGTAGGTACTTTAGATACAGAAATAACTATTGTATGCAACTATTACAGTACATATGGGATATAATTATGTCCTATAATCCCAGGACATTTGCCACGTTTAATATATTTGGTCAGGACACAACCGCCCAAAGAGGGAGTGTCCCTCGCAAAGTGGAACAGGTGGTAACACTATCATTGGCTCATGTCCATAGCACATATTTGTAATTGTGTATAGGCATATACTCTCCATATCCTTTGTTCATAAAGGTTGGTAGTGGAGGAATGTGTGATTGCTATGGCCTGTGTTATACATATATGTGAACACTTCAACTGCTGTATAAGGGAGACCAACAGAATTCTGAAACCACAGTGTTCCGACGCACACAGTCCAGGGAACAAACTTCCATACCCCACATTACCGACATCGACAGTAACTCGCGAAGGTAACACGAACATGGAACACACACATGCACACACAAACACACAGCTACCCAACTCACCCAAACAAACCATCCTACACTATGTATGAGCAGGTGGCCAAGTCCCCCTACAAACCCCATGTAGGTGCCTGCGCCCCACACATCACCCACTACTTTAATATTCTACATCCTAGGTCACGTAAACAGATGCACAAAGCTAACCCACAACCACACATTACAGTCCCCCAACAACACACATCACACACAGAACACACATTTACACACACTACAGCCCTAAGAAACACACGTACACACAGTAACCTACCCAAACCGCAACACCAGAAGCACTGACTAACTGTCCATTAACACCGTGAGATTACACCTCGTGCATCTGGTGTTTCAGTACTGTGTTCTTTCGGACCTTAAGCCTCAGGATTACGTGCGTCGGTATGTAAAGCAGTCAGAATGTGGTAGGTATCCTATTTATATGTACCTCCATGGTTATGTAGATGTTGTTAACCTATCTATATATCTACATATAAATGTATATCCCCATATATCGACATATCTCTCTCTCTCTCTCTCTCTATAAAGATATATATATATATATATATATATATATGATTCTGTGTAAATATATATATATATATATATATATATATATATATGTAACATACACCTTTCATTGTGTACATGCCGGTTTGTCCTATTTCAACACATTCCTACTTTTTGTGTTTTATCCTGTCAGTATACACGACTGCCATTGGTACATCTCAGGTAGCTTAGTGGTACATTATTATGATGAATGTGTACATGGTTGCATGTTCTAATCCTGGCAGTGATATCTTACCTCTCAGAGCAGGCACTGGTAGTGCAAGGGTAATGAATGCACACTTCAGTGGTTGTGTTTTCCACATGTTTATTATTCTGTGGAGAACTACCTATATATGCAAGCTGTGCTTAAGGTATGTTATGTAACATGTACATATCTGTGAAGATCCTGTCAGGGATACTTCCCATTATTTGGAAACACATCCCTGATTACATTATACAAAACCCCTCACTAACACTCCGGGGAATCCTTGCAGAGTGGGTGGTGAACAGTAACTACACCCCAGGGTTCCCGCAAGAGGCTCTGCTCTACAGAGGGAGAGTTAGTTGATCGATGGGGTGGTGACAGCAGACACGTTTTGCCTATGCTTATGAGTGGCCTCAGCGGTTGGCCAAGTACCTACCTATGTATCTATGAACCTGTACATACAGTATGGACACATGCTGATAGCTTAATATACTGGTCAGGTATTGACTTACCTTGTGCCAATGGCGGTTGTGTATACAATAGTTGATGGCTACCTATGTAGGATGCACACAGTAGACCACCTATACATGACAATTTACAGATGGTTGTGTGTGTCTGCCATCCATGTTTGCTGTATGTGCAGGTGGAGAAAGGTGTCAGTCCATGAGTGCCTACACTGTCAGTGTGTGTGCTATACGTTCTCTCTTTGCCAAGGCATGGGCATACTGGGCATGCCTCTGTCTGCCTACTGGGGCTAGCACAGGGTGTTCGTGGTCTGAGCCCCCCCCTGTGCCTGTGGGTCCCTTGGCAATGGTGGTGGGCTGTGAGGGCCTTCACCATTCTGTCCCTGCTGCAGCTGTTTCCGCAGAATCATATTGTGTAGCATGGCACATACTATGAAGATGTGGGCACACATTCCTGGAGAGCACTGCAAGGCTCCACCAGATATGTCCAAGCAACGGAACTGTGATTTCAGCTTCCCTTGACATACAAGGGCCATGTCCAACCCTGTACATCTTTACATGCTCTATGATGATTCTGGTTTCTGCGTGTGCCTCATTATGGCGTTCTTGCATGGCTGTGTGTGCATTTCTGATGGGTGTTATCATCCACGGTTCCAGTGCATAACCAGCATCCCCCATCAGGTGGCCATATGGGATGTCTCCCCTGGCAAATACCTGATACAGCTGTGAGGCATGCCAGATGTGGGAGTCGTGATAGCTTTCAGGACTGCTGGCACACACATCCATGACAATGCCCTGGGCATTGCACATGACCTGGCAGTTGATGGAGGGGAATCCCTTGCGGTTTATGTAGTGCCTACCCTGCTCACCGGGTGGTGACTTGATGTGTATGTGCGTGCAGTCTATTGCACCCAGTGCCTCCGGGTAGTCCACCACATGGTGGAAGAGACGCATATTGCTGGCCAACTCCTCCTGCATTTGAGGGAAGTGTATGTGCTCATTGGCATGTGGTAATATGGCATCCAGGTACTGGTGGAGTACCCTGGATGCTGATGCCTGTGAGATCCACATGATATCCCCAGTTGGCCTTTGAAAGGTACCTGTGGCTAGTATTCTCAAGCTTACACATACCTTTGTGTCCATTGGGATGGGTTCCCCTCTGTTACTTCTGGCTCTGAGGCGTGGCTAGCACAGCTCAACAAGTTGCTGTATGATGTCCCTGTCCACCCTGTAATGCTCTACTATCTCTAGATCATGTAGCCCCTGGTAAGTTAACCTGGGTCTGAACACTCGTCTCCTCCTCCGGTGCCTTAGATGGTTGTCAGCATCATCCTCCACAACACCGTCAGTCTCCAACACATGCTGATGAATCAAAGCTATGGCAGTCCCTAACATATACATATTAAAAGTTCCCCGTCTGTATACACCAATGGTGCAGAGTGTCTGGGAATACACAAGTGTGTGTGTGTGGCTTTCACACCTTATACTGTTGTGCAATGGATGTGCTATTCCAGCTGCAGGGTATCTTAATTATTGGTTTTACAGCAGGTACTGCTATTGTGGGGCCTTTGGTGTTGACTTACGCTTGTCTGCAGTGATTCATCTATTGCCCTTTACTTCTATTTTCAACCCGATTCACCTCCCATTGTCAGGCATGAATCCAGCTGCTGCCTTTCTTGTTTTGTGCTTCCACAACCCAGGATTGTGTTGAGAAATGTGTTATGTAGCTGATCTACAGCAAGTTTGCTTTGTTCTGCTGTGACAGTTCTCTTTTCTTTGCTGTATGGCATCTCCCCTTTCCTGTTCTGCAGGTAGCTGCTAGCAGCCTTGTTAGCTGTTGTCTATGGCCCACTGTGAATTTCTAGGTGACAATTACTCATTTGTACTCCAATTACCATGCTGCAGCATTTCTTATTGTCTTCCCGTAACCTTCCTGTTTCACCTAAGTTGTGAGCCCAGTTTCTGGCTTTTGAGCGCATTTTCATCCACAGTCACATACACTTTTGGTCACCTTGTGTGCTCTCAGCTAAGCATAGCTATGGCTAGGTACACAACCCTATCCTGTGGCTTTGCTTAGCAACAGGCAACCTGGATTACCAGTGCTCCAATATACTCACAACTATGGAGGCGCACACCTCTCATGATGTCATGTTTACCTCCAGGCCACTCCTCGGTGTTGCACTGCTGCACTGTGTGGTACACCTTTACGCAGGTGGGACGTTTGCGATTCAGTATTACTTGACTCATTTGCATGGCATTGACTACTAATTCCTAGTTACCATGCGGAACACTGTCACAGACCCTTAACAACCCTTGCACCTTGGTTGTGGTGTAGCATGTGTACCATTGACTATTGTGGCGAAATCATGATTTGTGTTACACTGCAGTTTTATGACATCTAAATAAATTTTCCTTGTGTTCCCGTTTGCGAACCCATGCACTGCGGTTGTACTTTGCGTTAGTGTGGCCATGACATGAAATGTATTTTTATGTGTTGTGCATGTTTTTTTATGCCATTGGCTGTATATTTAGCCATTGGCATATGTCAACATTGTAATACGTAAGTTTGGTCCACTTTCATGGCTCCGATGTTCTGTTTGAAAAAATGTAAACCATTTTTTTGGTTTACATTTCTGCATGCTTACGCTATGCCTGCACCACTTCATGAATTACTATATACCTTCAATTGCATGCTACACTGATGTACATGGGGTAATTAGCATACAAGCGCCATGAGCTGTGCAGCTCTGGTGTATGCTGGTAGTGCATGTGGAAACAGCTCTTACCTGAATCGCTCGACGGCCATATTTGGTACTAGATCGCTGATGCTACTCCAGCGCATGGCGCAAGCTTCATGAATCCTGGGGAATAAGAAAAAACAAGAGGATTTACTACACATATTATATAACTTGATCTTGATGAGACCTGTCTTTTTCATGGGTGAATCCGAGGAACTGATGTAACCATACATGAAAATAGAAAACAAAAAGTGTAATGTAGGTAAATAGAATGTTCACTATTTACAGGCTTTAGCATAAACTCTATATTATAATGTAATAACATGCAGGATAAAAAATATGTAAGTAAAATATGCATTATTTAATTATGCTTGTATTTATTTTTTTATTCATCTGTTGCATTCATAATACACATCTAAATATTTCTTCTGATAGCACACACACATACACACACACACACACACACACACACACACACACACACACACACACACATGGATACAAAGGCATTATTTGCCTTTTTTTGTAGGCCGGGATTCAGTAATCCTCTATGTAAGACTAAATAAGTCTTACACGGAAACTGCAGCCTAAGAGTATGACGTCAGCACGCCATGCATATTCATGAGGGCATGCTGACTCAACTCTAAGGCTAACATGGAGCATGCACGAGTGCAGGGGGCATGTCAGACTGCCCGAGGAGTCCAAATATCCATACCCCTGCAAGTGCCTAAATCTGCAAATGTCACTAGACATGAGCGAGTCCGCTCAAATGTGTATATCCCCAACACTACACTCCCCCACATTCTAAACCCCTGCACAAATATAATAAAATGTAAAACTTTTTTTTTTTTTATTCCCGATATAGATGCCTGTATTTGCACGTGTGTGCATGGGTTTGCCCATTGCTTAGCTACAGTTAGCAGTTTAGACATCGAAGAGGATAATAAACTACTTATATGCAAATTAAGCCAAATAGCAATAGAGTAGTGGTAGAGCCTTCGCACAAAGAGGAGGCATTCCTGGTTTAAGTCCCACCACTCCTCTTTCCATTTTCTGTAGGAAATCTGTGCATAAAAATAATTCCTGACATTTACCTTTGAAATTTTAGTAAAATGCATTGAAATAGCCTATGTAGTAGTGAACGATATTTTATATATATATATATATATATATATATATATATATATATATATATATATATATATATATATATAAGAAGGTGAAATGTTCATGCATACTGATGAATGCATAAGCAACGTATCGTAAGCAATGTGAAGCACTGCTAAGCAAAGTTTACCAGTATTAAGCACAGTTAAGTATAATTGCTCATAGCTTAGCACTGCTTTAACTAGCTCAATGGCTTTGCATGTAGCTGCACATCGTGCCAACTAGCGCAAACAAAACATGTTTGTGCGGAGCTGCACACTGTGGTAACTAGCATAACGTCAGGCAACGTCGGCAATGTCAGGCAATGTAGAACAACATAGAGCAACGTCGAGCAATGTTGAGCAAAGTTGAGCAAAGTCGGCTAAGCACAGCCATACCTCCTAGCCGGTCTGGCCAGTAGTAAAATAAAAACAATGACAGGCCTCGACCCCAGGATACTGTGCACCATAATCACAGTACTAAACCACTAAGCCATGACAGCTTTTCATATGGATGCACTTCCAACATACTCATACATATCAATGGAAGTTTACCCATTGCTAAGCAGGTTTGCTTTTAGCTGAGATTTTTCAAAACCGGCCAATCACAAATAGGTGCGGGAAATGAGGCATATTTAAGCTCCATAGGTGGGAATAATTGCCATAACTGGTTGTAGCTCCCATCTGCAGAAAGTATGGCTGGTGTTGGAGAGGGCTCTCATTTTCGAGCACAAAGGTGTTGCATTGAGGAGTCAAAAGTAATGGTTTGGCTCCTCATCCATCATCATGATGCAGGACTCCTGCAGGGCCAGTTTTAAGGCACTGAGTACAAAGCTGAAGCCTGGAGCCGTCTAGCACATGATCTCACCAGTGCCACATGCGTCCCTCAGACTGGTAAGCAGGTAAGACACCACAACTCAGACCTGAAGAGACGCAAGGAGGACCGACTGAACCAGTGGATACAGGAGGCCCGTGAAATGGAAAATGCCCCACTACTGAGTATGTAGCCATGGAATGAAGTACGTAAGAATTGCTATTGTAGTCTATATTATGGATAGGTATGTCTCAATATCCCTTCATTTACTTCACAGCTGCAAGTGTCCATGCTACGAATCAGCAAGCCTATGCAGATAGTCTGCTAAGGCTGCACCACCAGGCAGGTTAGTAATTATTCTGCATGTGTTGTCATATAAAAGGAGTGAGAGAGCCTGAAAAAGACTGTTGTAACCCATTAATAAAGGTATAAGTGTTGAATAACTTCTCTGCATGTACTGTTTTATAAAATAAGTGAGAGAGCCTGAAAAAGAGTGTTGAAACCCATTAATAAAGGTATACTAAGTCTTGAATAATTTCTCTGCATGTACTGTAATATAAAATAAGTGAGACAGCGTGAAAATGTGTTGTAACCCATTAACAAAAGTATAATACGTCTTGAATAAAAGTCTTCTGCATGCACTGATATATCAAATAAATGAGAGAGCCACTAGAAAAGTGTGTAATGTAATTATTCCTGGAGTGTGTCCGTGTCACTTTCTTCGATATGTTGTTGTACCCTTGCATTATAGAAATAGTGCTGTTGTATTAAGCGCAGTCAACCCACACTTGGGTAGGCCCATATAAAGTAGATGAAGGGAGTGCCAGTAGCTGTTAAGCATATATACAGTCCGCAACAGTTGGTTCATGGCCGGCATGTACAGGTTAATCTGGCACATGAGTAGTTTGTTATTGTGTTCCCTAGAAATGTCAGTGTGCTGCTAGAAATGTAGGGGGCTGCTAAAATATACCTGATAATGTCACCTGAACACATCCAGATATGTAGATATATAAATATAAATGAAATATATAAATAAGTAGCAGTAACATCTGCATCCTGGACAGTTTGTATGTCAGATACAGGTCAGGTATATAAAAAACTAGCAAAACCCATTTCACAATTTAACGGACATTGTCTAGTGTAATAATATATGTAGGGGATATATATCTGCAGTCAATAGGAATAGTACATATAAGTTGTTAATGGAGGTATCTTTTTACACCCTACTGTATGTGCATAAACAATGCAATTCCACACCTCAATGGGTATGTCTAATCTCAAAACATTTGTTGGGACATATATGTCCTATTGGTTTATAAATATCTGCATTTACTTTGATGCATGTGCCCTGTTCACATACCACAGTCTTGGTGGCCTGTTGCCACCAATCAATCCTGCATGCTGTTGGAATGTCCACTGTTGTTCTATATATGCATGTGTTATGCTTGCTGTTCAGCTGTTGGAACTCTGGTGTGTTGGGTTAATGGGAATACTACTGCCTGCTGTTACAACTAATTTGGAATGCTGTTAGCTATTACTAACCCATATTGTCATAGAATGTATGGGAAGGTCGGTCCCAGCAGACCCACCTGTCCCACCTCAGCTGGCGATGGCACCTGGCACCAGCAGGTCCAGTGCCCAGCCCGGGACCTCCTCCTCCGTTGGCCCTGTGCCACCTTCAGGTGGAAGTGCTGTAGGGGATGGAACTCATCCCCCCGTGCAAGCGTGGTTGGAGGAGGGCCATCTATCACCCTCCGAATGGTCTGGGCTGAGGTGAGTAGGGAGATCGAGCGTTCAGTCGCTGATCCTCTATGCCAGCTCGAGGCAAGAGTGGCATGACTCATGGGTGAGCCTGCCCCTCATATGCAGCCCCCAGCACAGCCACCCTCTGGGCAGTAAAGGTGTAGTGGCGACTGCCCATGGGTGGGGATCTCAGTTCCACTGTTGTCATCTGTGGGCTCATGGGCTTGCGATTTCCAAACATCCTTCCCCGTCAATGGTGTTCACCCAACCCATGTGTCATATTCCTCCCCTGTATGCATCTTGTTTGTCTTGTCTGTTTACCTCCCCAACCTACCTCCCCAAATATACCTACTTCCCCTACCCCACATTCCACTCTCACCTGAAAAAAAAAATGGGCAATCTGCTCCCACAAAAAAAATTACGCCCCATACATAGCTGCCCATTTTGCACACATGTCCGCTGGACACATAAACTGAAATTTAATTGGCAGGACAACATACTTTTTTGTCCTCACCCCTCTCTCAGGGGTGGAAGGTTTCAAATTTCCCTCCAAATTTCAAGTATATGCACAGCTGTTGCTGTTAAAGAAATGGGCAGCTATGGACCTTCGCTACACCCGTCCTGCACATCCCTAGCTGTTTACCCAACTGTCTTTCCCTCTTTGTGCCCCTTTTTCACCACTGTCCTAGCTCCCCATTTTCTTTGCTTTCAAAGAAATGAGCACCGGGGTTAGCGGGAGTAAGCACTTTTAAGCAGTAGTTATCAGGTTTGCATGGGTGCGCGCTTGTGTGCACTTAGCTAAGTATTGCTAAGCGTTGTGCAAACCCGCGCAAATCCACTTACAACTGCTTAAAACTACCTTAGTCACCCTGCATGTGAGGGCCCTTGTTATGCTCAGCAGCAAAATAAAACACCACTGTCAGTCTCGAACCCCAGCCCTTAGACATACTAGACGGCATGAAGTACCACTAAGCCACAGTAGATATACAGTAGGCTGTTGCTGAAATATATATATCATGCATCAGAATGAGTGAATGTAAAGGAAAGAAAGGAATGCCATAACACAAAACCTGTTCTGTGGAACTTTACCAGCAGTTGTTGTGGAATTGCATTACATGACTGTGATAACAGTACCAGCCATTCTAGCAGCAAATAATGTTACAGCAGCACTTTACAACCCCCACACAGTATCATAGCAGGACAATCCCCACCCAAATGTACAAAATACCTGTGTGTTCAAGGTCCAGCAAGGATGTAGGTAGGCATACTCAGTACTGGAATTGTCCAGTATTCATGAGCATCCTGTGCTAATGTCAACAAAAAAAAGCACAAACTGTGCAAAAGTGAGTACATTAATATTCACAGTATAGCAGTTCACAAACAGTTCATATGCCAAATGAAAACATCTCAATAACTACGTATGTATGGCAGCTAATTGTATAAGTAGAAAAGAAACGACATACTCCCATGTATCTTGTGTTAGCATTTGTAGGGGTGAGTACTATTCTACACTGACAACTGTGTACTGGAAGTGGCAACATTCAGGTCTGAGTACAACATTCAAATCACTGGCTACACCCCTAGCATCAGATATGAGAAGTATACCAATCTTCTGACTTACACAATGGTGTCCACAGCAAACAAGCATGGTCCCCACTTTGGAAAGATGAAAGGGCTACGCCTACCTGACTTAGCAATTTATAGCATTGAGTTGCTATGACAGTGAGTACTGCAAGTACCACACAGCAGGCTGCATGCAATTACCAAATGGTGGCCACCAATTGGTGCAGAGGCCATCACATGCACATGTGCAGATAGCTATAAAAGCAGGCTGTACTTGCTGTTCACACATGCAATCATTTCATTGCAGGTACAGAGAGAGAGAGAGAGAGAGAGAGAGAGAGAGACAAACACAGACAACAGCAACAGAAAAAAAGATATAAAAATATATATTGAAAAAAAAAAGATATAAAAAAATATATTGAAAAAAATAAGATATAAAAAAAAATACAAAACAAACGGAACTGACAAATACAAACACATAAAAGGAAAGGTATGTAACAGATATGTATTTACTGGCATGTAGTAGATGTTTTTGAAGAGTACTCTACATAGTTTGAATCATCCATATGTGGCAGCAATACGTATCTATGCACAGATGCCCTGCATAACTACTGCCATGGAGAAATCAGTGTGTAGTTGTGTGCAGTGGGATATGACTGTAATTCAGCATTAAATGTCAAACATCTGATCCATGTTATCTGTGTTCTGTACAGTAGTGTGTACAATGTCTGTTTGGGGGAGTAACGCATACAGTTATATAAACATGGATGTGACAGAGTATCAAATGCATGATAGTCATATTAACATGTAGCTTAGCATTGGCAACAGCTGTACCAGGCTAGTATGCTAATCTAGCATTTGCAGCTATATATACACCCTCTAATATTACTGTGTGCTCACATGTGACACCTGTTCATGTTACAGCAAGGTCCAACAGGTCAGCTGTGAGGTACACAGACTTACAACAGTGTGGACCTTGCGTGTGTATGGCACACACATACGGAGAGATCTGTCTGTGTCAGATATATTAGCATCTGTACATGTGCATAGAGCAAGGGTCATACTGCAACTGTTTGTGAAGGGTGGACATATATATGTTGTTGAAGGTTGTTATGTGCATAGTTCTATGTAGGTTGTAGTGTGTGGCAAACAAGACAGCCTACAATGCTGGTATATGACATGTGATAGTTAAACGCTGTGGGTATGATTCGTCAGGTTTGCAGTGTTGCAGCCAGTGAGGCCAGCTAAAGCTACATGGGCTGAGAACACCTTCAATGCATTCCGCACAACACTGTGCAATATTATGACATAACTGTATACCTCACAACCTTCAGATAATTGATATTCCCACCATGAAAGGTGGACTATATATGTGCCTATATGTATATCTATATGTACACCAATGGATGTTTATATGTATTTGTGTGTGTGTGTATATATATGTATATATATATATATATATATATATATATATATATATATATATATATATATATATAGAGAGAGAGAGAGAGAGAGAGACAGGTTCATATTTACTGCAACAGATGCCTGGTGACAAAGCCATGGACTCAAGCTCAATGTTGACACTGCATTGGCATCCCTTCTTGCAAAAACTCTGTACCCATTAACTACCACATAGGTGGTAGTCTACTTAACACCAAAGGTGTGATAAGAGACCATGGGACACAGGTGGACAGTAGTCTCCCCTTTGATAATCACAGTGCCACACTAGTCATGTAATCTGTCTATGTGGCACATGTCATCACAAAAGGTGTGTCATCCAGGGAAATATAGGTCAGTGTTCCCCTCTAATCATCACATAAAACCCATTATAGAGTACAATGCCCCATGTGGTATGTACCTCACAAGACATCTACAGCAACTGGAAAGGACACAGACATACCTCACAAAGAGTAATACCGGCCTCAAACAGATGCCCTATGCAGACCATCTCACAAAACCACAGCTAGACTGTGTCGCATACCGCCTACCCAGAGGTGACCTCTGCCTAACATACAAAGCTATGTCAAACCCAGAGCTGTTGGACATGCTCCACATAAACAGATCACAATCCCTATGAGCTACACACTCTAGGGACCTAAACCTTGTGACCTCAATAAACAGCACATGCTGGAAGGATAGATTCCTATCTCAGAGACATCCCATACTCTGGAACAAACTACCTATCAATAGTAAACAAAGCTCCTAATTAGCAGTCATCATAAATAATCCTGATGATTGTATGGGAGATAGGAAATACACCCCGGGAATCACCTCTGTGGCTCTGCTTGACAGTGCCACTTGAAATGAAATTACCTGTGTGTAGAAGGCCAGGGTAGCATATGGCTAGACTTCTATAGGCCCTAGGGCCAATAGCCTATTACCTACCTATGAACCGATGGATCTACCTTAAGCGGCACAGTGGTGCAGTGGTTAACATTGTCACCTCACAGCAAGAGGTTCTCCGGTTCGATTCTCGGCTGGGGTGCCTTCTGTGTGGAGTTTGCATGTTCTCCCTGTGTTCGCGTGGGTTTCCTCCGGGTACTCCGGTTTCCTCCCACATTCCAAAGACATGCATCTGGAGCATTTCTCCCCAGGCCTCCGCTGAAAACAGGCTCTGTGGAACCTAGTCGGACTTTCCCGGTCAACAAATGATAAATAAATAAAAATAAATAAATAAAAATAGATCAAAACTTCATAACACCGACAAGCACTTCACCGACACCACATAATCGACAGTTCACAAACACGACACCACATACACTCAACACATCATAACAACAAACAAAACAAATCCCCTATCCAAAACCCAAACACACAACACAAGCACACCAAAATCCTTACAAACCAACACTAACCCTTACATACACAACTATCTACAACCCTAACCGAAACCCTAACCCTAAGGTCCGTCACTATCGCACACTCACCTAACCCGCCCTAACCCTAACTCACTTAACCCGCACCTAACCCAAAAAATATCACTACTGCACCCTTACCTAACCTGCGCTCTAACCCTAACTCACTTATCCCACCCCTATCCCTACAGACTGCCAACATCGCACACTTACCTTACTCGCACCCTAACGGCTGTCACTACCGCATACTTACACATCCTTTCCCCATCTCAGTGTTCTCAGCGTCTGTGTTTTCCTCCGTCGGTCTTCTGCCTTGTCGATCTTCTGGCGCTTTGTCGGTGTTATGACGTTTCGATCTACTCAGGTAGATCCGAACCGATACACACCCACATGTACTTGTTGCAATAATTGCAATGTGAGGTTGACTGAGTGTGATGTTGAATGTGTTGGTGAATGTGTCAGAGCTCTGTATATGTGTGATAGCTTAGTGGGAAACTGTTTCTGTCATGGTATTATGTGTCCTAGCTGTGATCCCAGCAAAAGATGTGTATGCTATTGCTAGGCAGAAAAAGCAGTATGCCATATAGTCTGACGTAGTCCCTTGGTGTCAACTGGGGTGTCCCATTGTAGGCTAAAGCAGGGCATGTATGCTTATTGAGTGTTACTGCTGGTGAATCCAACTCCTGTATGAACTGTAGTACCACCTGAAGCTGTATGCCTAAACACCACAGTATGGTGTATGTAAACATTTCTTGGAACCACTGTTTTGTGTGTTCCCTGTAGTCCTCACAGATTACATACCTCAGGCATAAGGTTTTATAACTACTGACACACAGTACTGTATGTTACACAGGTAAAGGTCATCTGGGTTGCCATACCTTTGTGTCTGGTATGTATGTCTGATGTGTGTGTGGGTATGCCTGTACCGTGGCCTTGGTCACATGTGTGTTACAGGATATAAGTGTGTATCTAGCAACATGTATAGTCTAGTACAGCAGTATGCCACCTATATTAACGAATACACACATATGTTAGGCAGGGGTTTGCCATCAACGACTAGTGTGGTATACTGGTAATACTGTAACTGGACTTTACAATCATTGCAATGGATTACATATTTCTTTATGCATTAGCTTGATATATACCTCCTGTGGCTAGGTGGTGCATTGTGTCGCATACAGTGTGCCATGTACTGTTGTATAGTCTTACATACTGGTTTATCTTTGTTGCTGTGCAAAACATGGTTTGATATATAGAGTGTGCCAGGCACTGTCAGGCAGTTGTGGGTTGAGCACTGATATGTGGTATTGAAAGTGTGTATCCTCTGACAGCCAGTAGGTTGCTATATATGGCAGTTAATTGATATCTGTACTTTAGAATGTTAAGTGTGCCACATGACTTGCTCACACATATTGTTTCATTGTCTTTCAAGGTCATGGCCCACCATCGTAATCCCAAATATAGCCCAGCAGAGGAGGAAAAGATTAAAACAAGCCTGGTTCTGCACCATGCCCTGCTGTTCTCAAGAACCAGCCAGGACCAGCATGAGTGGACTGCACTGTGGCAAGATCTTGTCCGTAGGGTAAATGACATAGGCATGCATAACCGGACATATGAGCAGGTACGCCATCACTGCAGTGATTTAATTAGACATGTCCGGCAGCATGCCTCTGATATCCATAGACAACAGCTTGCCACAGGTGGTGGGGTAGCCATCCATCCCCCCCTCACCAGAGTGGAGGAGCTGCTCCTGAGCCAGGCGGCTCCTGGCCAACAACAACAACTAACATGTATCATCATGGAGGCCGGAGCCACCCAGCAAGTTGACACTGAGCGTGCAGGTAACATGGCATAGCTTTAGACTACTGTTACCTCTATTGGTAGATCATGCTTATGTGAGATGCAAACTGTGTAGTTAGAAGATGTGGTGCCTAGTGTTGTGCAATACTAATAATTAGGAATATAATCTGTAGGCCTGTGACTGTCAACCATTGTACTACTGTAAGATTGCAAACACACAGTAGCAATGTCACAGTTGTTGCCACTGACAAACTGTCTCATATCCTTGTAGGTCCCTCTGGTGTGACAGCAAGGCAGCAGATCCATGCTGGTGGGTGTGTTCTACATTTAATAATGCTAATTAAATGTGTATGTCATAGGTGAGGTGTAGGCCATGTACACGTAACACACCTACGCATAATGCATGCTGTGCATGTTTGCTGTGAGACTATGCATATCCCAGTAACGTGAATAGCTGCCTCAAACACATGCAATACACAGAGCATCCCACACAATTGTGGCAAAACTGTAGTGGACATTGGATAGGCAGAGTTGATACACATGCACACAACATACACAACTTTGTCATACGCAGTACATGTTAACATGCTACACATGGCGTATTCAGACACCCACTGTAAGGTCACACTCCAGTATCCCAAATGTCATCCACACAGCACACATAATATACCTGAGGGGTAGAGGCCTCTCATGTGGCTGTGTGGCACTCTTCAACACAAAACACATTCATGTTAGGTAATGCCCCCTATTGGGCACCTTACAAGCCCATGTAACAACTGGCTGTGAAATGGTGAATGTAACCATGGTACTGCAGTTCAGGTACAGCATGCTATGTGCTGGTCTGACACACATTAGTAGCCTTGAGTGACCACATGATGCTTCATGATGATGGCTCATGGTACTACACCCCATCCAGTTACAGTGACCACAGTACTACACATAGCGTTCATTGCTATGCACCTCAATGTTGTGTGTGTGCAAACATATATACCTATACACAATATGCATAGCAATCACCATTTGTACAAAGTGACCCATATATCTCTTGCAATGCTATTGAGTGTATAGGTCACATGACACACATTGTGTATGTGTGATGTTTAATGTTGCAGTTGTGTTGTAGCATGCCATGTCATGGCTGGCACTGACATGTTCACAATATGTTCTACACTCACCATAACCACTGTATAATGGCTATGTTGAACAATGGTATTCCATCAGGTATACATGCACCACTCTTCCTGTGTGTATACATAGCATGCATGTGCTAAACATGAGTCCACAATTATCTGCTAAAGACACAGATGCTCTAATCAGAAATGGATATCTATGTGACACACAGATACACATCCAGCCATGGTATGTATACCTGTGAGTGATGGTGCACAGGACATTGCAGAGCTTTTAATACTTGCACAGAAATGTTGTGTCCATGTACACATTGCATTCCAGGGTGAGGCCAATCACTGAACAACAACACACATGCATCAAAGCCATGTATACTGTTATTAGCAAGGGCTATCTACACACGTCCTGCATGCTGATACATGTGATATAACTGTTTGGCTTGTGATACTGTACCCCACCATCACCCGCTATTGAGTATGTTCTGGATTGATGGTGGTGTGTGTGTGTGTGTGTGTGTGTGTGTGTGTGTGTGTGTGTGTGTGTGTGTGTGTGTGTGTCTGCTTTAGTGAGGAGTGTATTTGTGTGCATGTGTGCATGTGTTTATGTGTGCATTTGTGCATTTGTGCATATGTTCATGTGTTCATGTGTGCATGTGTTCATGTGTTCATGTGTGCATATGTGCATGTGTGCATGTGTGTGCATGTCTGCATGTGTGCATGTGTTCATGTGTTCATGTTTGCATGTGTGCATGTGTTCATGTGTGCATGTGTGCCAACATCATGTGCAGGTCGTAAAGTGTGTTTCCTGTCTTCCTCTCACAGGTGCTGAGTTTGGGCTGGTTCACTGCATCAGGGAAACTGATGTCACTGACCAAAATAGTGATAATGATAATAGGTGTATTGAGGCACAGGCATGTTTGCCAGGGTCTGTTGTTGGGCCACCAATCGACAGTACACAAGTGTCCACCCCATCCATGCACACAGTCATACTACCAATACATCCATCACCAATGCCCTTAGCTGAGAGACAGCGTACAGTCGGCATTGGCTAGGACAGTGGTGTATCTATGGCACATGCTTCCCAACACAGCAGCCATACCCAGATGTCTGGAAGGGTACCACATAGGCAGATGCCCAGGGGTTCTCGTCGGAGCACTGCTGCTCATCATGCCACAGGCAGACGTGCCACAGGTCTTACAACCTCACGCATGTTCCAGGAACGTATGGAGCGGTACACCAGACAGGGACTAAGGGCACAGAGGGCACATAACACTGCCGTAATTGACAGTATCCGTGACCTAGTAGGTGCCATCCGTAATTACACTGAGGTCACTGATAGACGTTGGAGTGAGACATTAGATGTCCTCTACAATGTCATGTCCATGTGTCAGGACAGTGCGGGACGGTTGAGTCATCAATGTGGACATATGCCAGCAACATCAGCAGCTGGCAGTTGCCATGGATGTCCCTCAAGTCACAGCCACTCCCGTAGTGCCAGTACCAGCCCCAGCAATTTTGGGGGTGGGCTGTCCATAGAACGTCCTAGAAGACCACGTGCATGTGGCTCTGGACAGTCCCAGCAGGGACCTGAGTCCAGTGTACATCCATCTACCTCTGGGGATAGTACCCAGTCTGGCTTAGTACCTGATAGTGTCAGTAGCACCCCTGCCAGGCACAGGTACTGTATCCGTGGCCAGAGACAGTGATCTGTAAAGCCTGGCAGGTACAGTCTGTGGCTGTCCCACAAATACCCATATATGGCAGCCACATGGAGGAACTGTGTGCATGCAGACACACACACACACACACAGATAAACCAGACACCTAGGGCTAACACATACCCACACACATTACATCAACATTGGCCCATAGCGGTACTCTTGGCCCTCACACACGCACACACACACACACACACACACACACACACACACACACACACACATGTCAATTGTATGGCTCACTGTAGGCCTCTGGCAAACCAACAACACACCTTGTGCATATGATGAAACCTGTGCCACCTCCTGTCATCTGTAACATTGATGCAGGATCAGGCTACCATGGTGCTGATGCACAGGGTGACTTTATAGCAGTATTGCAATGTTAGCATGTTGTCAGCAGTAGAGTGTAATGATATAATTGACGGTGTAACTGAGCAGGCATGATGCATTAAAGCTATGATTGTCAATGTAGTATTGTTTACACTAGGGTTAGTTCCAATAGTGTATTGTCCGACCACATGCCACTTGACTGATGTGTGTAGTATTGGCAGCATGTGTTAGAGAGTGGACAGTATGTGTGGGATGTGTGTAGCACAGATTTGCAGGTGTACATTTGTGAACATGGTAGAGGTGCACTGTCTGCATGTACATGCATAGTGGACACATGGGCAGGGTGACATGCCCTGTATTACACAGTAACACTCCATAGTTTCTATTGGTGGCCAGTATGCATTGTACTACACACATTTCGGAACTTGACTACACATGTGTGTATGACATGGTTTGACACTGTGCTGTGGGTGATACTGTTACTATCTGTCATTGTTTTGCATTCTGGTAGTATACATAACTTCAACAGCCTGACCATACCCAATCGTTAGATGATGTATTGACAACTGACACACAGATGTAGGACACACAGTAACATTTGGATCCTTCAGGTACTATACTATGCCAGTAACCAGTGGTATTCACCTGCACCTATTACTGAGAACACACCTGTTTGGCATATAGCTCTCGCAGTAGGGATATGTCCGTCCACATCTGGTAATGCATACTGTGGCCTATAATGCATTCTCCAGATGACACACACATCCTCCACAAGGGTATCATACAGACAGATACCTGTTGTCAAACCCATGCTGTAAAGCTATAAACCAACCAAAGCAAAGTCATCCACCTTTATGGAACATAGTATCCCCACAGTGCCACATAGGTAGTAGCCACCAACATGAAGAACAGGTACCGAAGTGTACATGCAACTAAGTGTTACATCATCTCTCCTTTGATAATTACATTTCCAAAGGTATTTTGAAATCCCTCGGTGGATCACATAAGCAATAAGGGGTCTGCATGCATATCCACAAAGGTTGTTGTACACCTATAATGAATAGCCATCATTGACAGACATTGCTGCATTTGAACAGGTCTGACATATACCTCGGCCATAAACCCTCACTCACACAATTCAATAGAAACCGTAATGAGTGTGTGTGACACGGATTACTTAGGCCAGGGATCACTGCAGTGGCTGGCCTTGTCACAAGCATACAGATGTGATCTAAGGTCTGGAAAGCAGCAGCACACTCTGGCAAAGATGACAGATGTGTTCTTGGAGAAAGCAGGGTTCCCACACATGCAATAATTGAGGTCACATGTACGTATATGTATTTGCCACACAGCTACCTGACATGTGCAATGGACATACTGTTGTCATACAGTAGTAAAAGCAAAACCCACAACACATTGCTCAACACATAGAACACACACTCACCAAGTGCAGGATTCAACCCCCTACCTAACTGGTTTATGATACTACAGGAGTATGCATTTACATGACAGCCTATACACATTACTGTGTGTTTTTCTTTCCACAGGTATATTTGTAAGATGGTGACATCATCAGACTTGACAAAGATTGGTATACCACCTTTAGGGTGTTTCACTACTCACCAAAAAGGTTGCTCCTTTCCAAGGAGATCACACACTAACAGACGCACACACTTATCAAGTGCAGGATTCAAACCCCTACTTAACTGGTTTTTGATACTACAGGTGTACACATTTACATGACGAGCTATACACATTACTGTGAGCTCTATTTTCCACAGGTATATTTGTAGGATGGTGACATCATCAGACTAGACAAAGTGGGTTACATTAGGTGACATTTGGTGGGCTACATAGAAGGAATGTCTAAACACTTTGCCCATGTGATCATCAAAGGAGAGTTTACTATCTACCTGTGTCCACAGGGCCATAATGACTTTCTCCATACATACTGGATTAACACCTATGTGGTAATTTGTTTGCACTTTGTTTTAGCCAAAGGGGATGACTATGCATTATTTGGCATTCTGCTTGAGGGCATTGATTTGACACCAGGTATCTGTCTCTGTAAGACCCTTCTGGAGGATGTCTGTGTCAGCCATAGGGTTGATTATGGACCACAGTTAGCAGTCATCTGCAAACCTGTTCAGCTATACTCCTCCCATACTTGCTTGTGCCTCTGAGCAGTATCTACTGAACAGGTGGGGTCCCAGGACCAAGACCTGTGGGATGCCATTTGTGACTGACTTAGAGTTGGACATGGCACCCGCAACTCTGAACATGTGTGTTTGATCTGTGAGCCACTTGGCCACCCATCCTGTGACATAGCTGTTAATGTGCAAGCTGGTAAGCTTGTCCATGATGACAGAGTGGGGAATGGTGTAGAAAGTCCTTAGTGAGGTCCAGGTGGGCTTTCACCTCTATCTATGTCCTTGGTAACTGTTTGAAATAAGTCAACTAAGTTTAGGAGGCAGGATCTGCCTTTAACAAGGTGTAGAGTCCAGTGTCTGGAGGTCCCCAGTTTCTCTGTTTATGGGTTCCATGACTATTTGCTCAATAGCTTTGTAGACCAGGCTGAGAAGACATATAAGGCAATGGTTTCCAGGTTCTGTTGTGGCACCCCCTTTGTTGAGATGGATGACTGTTAGTGTATGCCATTCTTTGGGTACATAGCCTGTGGTACGACTGAGTCTGGACAGTGAATGTAAGTGAGGGTGTAGTTCCTTTTGGGCCTAGTGTAAGACGCAGCCTGGAACACCATCCAGTCCCATTGATGCTGTGTTCTTAACTTTGGAGAGGGCTGTCTTTACCTGCATGTCCATGAAGTCTGGGGCTCTGCATCCTTCTGTGATGGACACAGTCCCTTTTGGGGGTGATGGCGGGGAGTTTACACTGAACTTGTCCCCAGGTTGTGGGCAATGAAAGTTGGTTCAGTGTATTTCTTGGCATTTTCAGTAGCTGACAGCATATTTGGAAGTTGAAACCTACATGTCTGGTATAGCTACTGAAGGCTTTGTGGTTGTTATTCTTACATTCCTTGGCAATTTGTCTTTAGAAACTGTCCTTGGATTATTTTATGAGTGATCATTGTTTCTTCCTAATAATGATCAGTGATGCCTTTCCTTCAGTGAAGTTGGCTCTATCATGTGTTTGTTTCCTCCTTCTGTTGTCTAGCTTATTTATTGGCAATGACCACCAGATTGTTTTCTTATTTTTGGAGGAATGCATCTTGGTTTTATTTGTGATGTCTCAATCCATGCATCCCTGTAGATGCTCATAGGATGCACTTGACAATGATTCGGCAGATTGTATACCATTATCCTATAGCAAGAGGGCTTTGGAACTTTCCACTTTGGTCTTGGGAAATGTGCAGTTTGCTTTTGAAAATGTCTTCACAGTGGTTTCATTAAATAGGTGGGGGGGGCGGGATGTGGATGTCCAGTGTGATTACTTTATGATCTGATGTTACCAGCGAGGGGTTTATCTCTGTTGTGGAACACTGGTACCCCATGTTGGTGATGATCATGTCCAGTATGTTGTCACCTCTAGTGGGTTTGGTGACCAGCTGTTTTAGGGTGTTAGAGTTTTTAAACTCTAGGAAATATTGGGCAAAGGACGTTGTACACGAGTAATTCTCCCACTCAATGGTTGGGTAGTTGTAATCTCCTCATATAATGGTGTTTGATAGGAACTTTATATTTTCCACTGTTCTCAGGAATACTGAGTGAGGTTCCTGAGACAAGGTAGGTGATCTGTAGCAAGCTACAATCTGATGAGCAGCTTTGCCCAATGTTAGTTGCACTTGCATGGTCTTCAAGGCCTCATGCTGTGCCACTGACCTGAAGTTGTGGGTATCCATAAGGTAAATGGGTACACCCCTTCCTTTTGTATTTCACTCATGGTTTGGGGTCCGAAGGTCAGAGGGATTGTGAGTGCTTTATGTGGTGCATGTCCAACAGCTCTGTGTTTGACATAGCTTTGTATGTTAGGCAGTGAACACCTCTGAGTAGGCGATATGCAAGGGAGTACAGATGGAGCATTTTGAGATGGTCTGTGTATGACATGTATTTCAGGCTGCTAATGCTCTTTGTGAGGTATTGCTGCAGGTTTTCCATTTGTTGTAGTTGTCTTGTGAGGTACATAGCAAAAGTGGTGTTGTACTCTATTATAGTTCTAGTGAGTGATGAGTAGAGGGGAACAATGTCCTCTTCTATTCTGCATGAGACACATTTTGTGATGAGGTGTGCCACATAGGAGGGTTTCCTGACTACTGTGGGGATGTGATTATCACAGTTGTGTCCACTGTCCACCTGTGATCCAAGGTCTCTTGTCACACTTTCAGTGTTAAGTATACTACCGCCTATGTTGTAGTTCTTGGCTACAGGGTTTTTAACAAAGGGGATGACAATGCACCTTTTGGCATTGAGCTAGAGCCCATGGCTTTGACAATAGCCATCTGTCTCAGTGAGGCCCTTTTGTAGGATGTCCCCATCTTTAGTGTTTACAATTATGGCTCCTAGTTTACAGTCCTCTGGAAACTTCAGTAGCCACAGACCTTCCATGATAAAGTTTACTTCAGGGAAGTAGATACTAAAGAGGACAAGACCCAGGACTGGACCCTGTGGTACTGCACTCGTCACTGGTCCAAAGTCATACTTGGAGTCTGCTACTTTCACAGTGTGTGTTCTGTCAGCAAGTCTGTTGGCAACCCATCTTGTGACATAGCAATTTATACCTAATTTAGTGGGTTTATCTATATTTCCAGAGTGTGGGGTGGTGTTGTAAGCCGTGGCAGGATCTACATAGGCTGTGCAAACCCCCTTACCCTTGTCTACTGTTCTGGTGACTGCTTCAATGTCATCTATCAGGTTTAGGAGACATGATCTGCATTTTACAAACCCAGCATGGTTGTGGTCCAGGGTTTGGGGATTACCAATGTATTTTTTTATAAGTTGTATGATGATACATTCCATAGCCTTGAAGAACGGGCTCATCAGGCTAATGGGGTGCTAGTTCCTGGAGTCTGTGGTGTCTCCACCTTTGTGTAGTGGGATAACTGTCACTGTGCACCATTCAGCAGGTACAAAGCATGAGGAGAGGCTATGACTGCACATGGTATGTCAGTGTGGTGCCTGTTCATTCTGTGGCTTGTGTAGAACACAGCCTGGGAAGTTATCTGGTCCTATAGCTGCTGTGATACTGGCTTTGGAGAGTGTTTTTTACCTGTGCAGCCATGATGACAGCAACTTTGCAGTCTTCCATTATAGAGATGTGCTCTTTCATGGGTGAGAGGGGGTAAAGTTAACACACTGGTCCTATCTGCCAGGATGTTGGCAATATCAGTTGGGTCTGTATATTTAGTGCCATTGAACTGTAACTCAGAACAGATCTGAGTGTAACCATGACATGTACCTGTCTGTTGGGCAGAGATCTCCTGGGTAGACAGTATGCAACAGAGTACAGATTGGGTTACATTCAGTCTTGTTGCATGGGGCAACTGTTTGAGGCCAGTAATCCTCTTGTTAAGGTACTTCAGTGGTCTTTCTGGCTGCTGAAGATGCCTAGTCAGATTCATCGCAAGTGTGTTGTGGTACTCTCTGATGGGTCTGATGACTGATGAGTAGTGGGGACCTCCTTTGACCTTCAAGCACAGACCTTGGCAGTTTGTGTGAACACATAGCATGATTCTATGACCACTTTGTGAATGTGTTTCTGGAAGTAGAGATGACTATCCACATTTGTTCAAAGATCCCTCATTATCACCTCTGTATTTAGCCTGTGTGTGAGCATGCCCAGTATGACCTTTCAGTATGTTGTTGCCTGATATTTGCTTCATTTATTTAAGTGTGTGAGCATGCCCAGTATGACCTTTCTGTGTGATGCTGAATGAGATCCACTACATTTGTTGGAGTATGTGAGCATGCCCAGCATAGACATTTATACTATATATGTATGGAAAATCAAGTTGTATTTTTACAGCAGGGCTCACCTTTGTGTCATAGATCAACAGGGATCATGCTGTTCCTGCAGGGCTTCCATGAGACACTTTGCATAGACTTATAAACATTTCTACATACAGGGGGACAGCTATTCTTTGTACATTTCTATCTGGGGCACACCTGATTGTTACTGTGGGTGTACATAGGATGAGGGTTTCACCTGACACTTATACACATTTGCTATGCCTGCACTGCTATGTACGGTACACCATTTCAGTCTGTACTGTTGCCTATCATACTGGCTTGAGGCATACTACTGTACTACAGATCTTAGCATCCAATGTCACGTATATTAGATTGCGACTTCATAGCCTACACAACCCACATCACACCGCCTGGCCTGATGTTCTCTGTTTGCATAGACCTGTGGGGGAGGTTACCCATATGCCTCTTTAGGGGCATGATACAGCATTTCTTTGTGTTCGCATTAGTGTACAATTGTCCTGCTGTGTCTGTGCCACTGAAATGCTATCATGGCTTAGTGGTTCAATACTGTGACGATAGTGCATGGTATCCTGGGTTCGAGCCCTGTTACTGCTTTTTATTTTCATGCTGGGCAGACCAGACTGCTTAAAGAACAGTAAAGCAAATATGAGCATGTTTATCTGACTTTGCTCAACTTTGCCCGACCTTGCCCAACATTGCTCAACGTTGCCCGAAGTTGCGCTAGTTAGCACGGGCAATTTTGTTTACATATACTAAATATTGGTAAAAGCTGCTTAGCACTGCTTTATATTGCTTAAAACATGGCAATCATGCCTCAGGTTTTGCTGCAGGGCTGCCTATGTCGGATGCACATACTACACTTCCTATGCATGTTTGGAAACAGGTAGTGTCAAGTTAGGCATCCCTTTTATTTTATGTGCGAGTCAGAGAGAGGTATAATTTCTGGGGTTTCTACTGAGTCAGTGTATGTGCTATGCGTTGCCTCTTTGCCAAGACCAAGGCATACTGGGCACGCCTCCTTCTGCCTACTGGGGCAGGCTCAGGTTGTTCCTCCTCCGAGTCATGCTGTGCCTGTGCAGGCCTTGGCAATGGTGGGGGGCTGTTTGGCTCTGCCCCATGCTGTTCCTGCTGCAGCTGTTTTTGCAGGATCGTATTTTGTAGCATGGCACATACCATGACAATCTGGGTACATGTAGTTGGTGAGTAATGCAAGGCTCCACCAGATGTGTCCAGGCACCGGAACCGTGACTTGAGCATCTCAAACACACTCTAGATTACATTTCATGTTTGTGCGTGTGCCTCATTATGGAGTTCATGTTCAGCTGTGTGTGCATTTCTGATGGGTGTCATCAGCCACGGCTTCAGTGTGTATCCAGCATCCCCCACTAGGTGACCATCAGGGATGTCCCCATTGGCAAATGTCTGGTACAGATGCGTCAGATGCCAGATATGGGAATCGTGGTAGTTTCCAGGGCAGCCAGCACACACATTTAGTATTATACCCTGGGCATCGCACACGACCTGGCAGTTGATGGAGTGGAAGCCCTTGCAGTTGATGTAGGTCCTACCTCGCTCACCGGCTGGTGCTTTGATGTGTATGTGCGTGCAGTCAATTGCATCCACTACCTCAGGGTAGTCTGCTATTTGCTGGAAGAGACACATATTGCTGGCCAATACCTCACGGGAATTGGGGAAATATACACGATCACCAACATGTGCTGACATGGCATTCAGGAACTGGTGCAGTACCCTGGATGCTGATGCCTGTGAAATCCCCATCATATCACCAGTTGGTCTCTGGAAGGTACCTGTTGCTAGTATTCTTAGGCCAACACATACCTTGGTTTCCACTGGGATGGATTCCCCTCTGTTGGTTCTGTGTGTGAGGTGTGGCCTGCACAGCTCAACAATTTGCTGCAGGAGGTCTCTGTCCACTCTATAGTGCTCCACTATCTCCAGCTCATGTAGCCCCTGGTAGGTTACCCTGGGTCTGTACACTCTTCTCCGTCCCCTCACTGTGGGTTGCTCAGCAGCATTCGCAATGGCACCACCCTCAGCATCTTGCACATGTTGCCTTATAATAGCAATGGCAGCTCCTAACATTTTTTTGTCTCAGTTAAGCTTTTTAAGTTTTCACTTCTCTTTGTAGACTGCAGTGTTGCAGTGTTTCTGAGAAAAACATGGGGTGATGTTGTTTGCAGAGTTTTAAGTGCTGGGCTGGGCTAGTGTACTGCCTGTGTAATTGGCTGATTCTGATTGATTTCACCTGGCAGCTCTGCTAGTTCTCCTTGGTTAACTTCCTACTACTTCTTTTCCTTCCTTTCCCTTTCTGTTTCCACAGGGGGCAGTGACGTGCAAGCAAGCGCAAACACGTGCACATGAGTGCACATGCACGCACACAGGCTTACACAGGCTGACACATGCTTAGGCTGGTGCACATGCGTACACACAGGCTTAGACAGCCTTACACAGGCTTACACGGGCGCACACATGCGCACACAGGCTTAGACAGGTTTACAGGCACGCACACGCACGCACACAGTGTAAGCATCTTTGCAAGAAACTTTAGTGATATCCACGGTGTACACCTTCGGTTTCTGGGTTTCAGTTAAGACAACTGTAGACACGCCTCTTCCAGTCCTGAGTAACTTACAGCAAACACATGCCACTCTGCTCCAATAAGCTTACAGTCTTTGATACATACCCCTCATGATGTCACCTATTTTCTAATCTGTTACTCCCCTAATCCTACTCTTACACTCTATGGACATGGTTCACATGGCAGGGAATATTGGGATTCACTATCCTTATCCTCATTTGCATAGGATTGCCTACTAATGCTTGGTTACATCTCTCAGACTGAGCTTCCCCCCTTAGCAACCGCTACTCAGTAGCAATGTTGTCTTCAGCCTGCCATTCACCTGCATGGCAGAAGAATATTTTTAATAAAATGCCTATTTTTGGCTTTTATTTTTTTTTTTCCTGGTTTTTAGAGCGCCGCACATTTGCGCGGTGCTGCTCTATGCTTAAACGTCGGAGATCGGGGAAAAAATTTTTTATTTTTTATTATTTTGCAACAGATAAAAATGCCAATGGCCATTGGCATACTTCCTCAACCGGATGCATCATTTATTTGGAGCTGTCATAGCTCCATTTGCTATTTGCAGAATGGTACTCCATTACCAATGGAGTACATTTCTGCAAGTTACTCTACGCTTACTCGGACAGGTTAGTGTTTCCTGGATCACAAATTTACCTCATTTGCATAGCTTTCAGCAGCAAATGAGGTAATTTGCATAACATAACACTGTCCGTGCAAGAGTAGTTTTAGGAGTTCTCATGCACGCCCCTGCCGGCTGTTCCTGGATCGCTCGGCAGACATATTGGCTGTCTGGAGTCTTACTCTACTCTTAGACTCAGTGCAAGCCAGGAACGATATATCCAAGGACTTTAACTTTGCCTGCAACATAAATAAAACATGCAGAAGAGTATATGTGTTACAGAGAATCCCCACAGTATGGATCAGGATCTCCATCCACACAAAACAGAATTGTGGAAAAGGATCTCCATCCACATGAAGCAGAGCTGTGGAACAGGATCTCCATCCACATGAAACAGAGCTGTGGAACAGGAACTCCATCCACATGAAGCAGAGCTCTGGAACAGGATCTTCAGGATCTCCATCCACATGAAGCAGAGCTCTGGAACAGGATCTTCATCCACATGAAGCAGAGCTGTGGAACAGGATCTCCATCCACATGAAACAGAGCTGTGGAACAGGATCTCCAGCCACATGAAGCAGAGCTATGGAACAGGATCTCCATCTGCATGAAGCAGAGTTCACCCATGACTCTTTTCAAGGAAAACCTTGATCACTGGATGGGAAATAGTAAATTCACCCCTGGTTTGACCCACATGTCTGTGATGGACAGAGGCTGATAGTTAGTTAACTAATTTCAAGCTAACTCCCCGACCACACACCTTAGCTATCTCATTACTACTATACCCCCCACCATATATAGACATCCAATGTACCGGAGGATAAAACTGGGTAGGGTTGCATAGCCAGGCTTATAAAGACCATGGTGTTCAATAGCCTAGTACAAACCTATGAATCTATCTGATTTAATTTGGTCAATTTTTCTAACAATGAAATGTATAATTCATTTTTATTATGTTCTAATGGACTGCAAAATTTAGGGCTCAGCTCAAATGTATATTTTACCAAACATGTAATCTCTGGAACTGCATTTATTTTATCCCTAAAATGTTTTTCTTTTCATTCAGCTATGTAATTTTGTACATATTTTATCTTTTCTTCCTGGGTCTTCACTGAAAATGGGTTCTTTTGGCCAAGTCAGAATTTCCTGGTAACCAAATGTAAAATAAATAAACACATGCTAAGCTGTGGCCTTTTGGCTGTAGTTTTGGACGTCTTCCAAGAAAACAGACCACAAACTGCTGGAAAATATGCAGAGGATGACATTTTATGGTGATCTCCAAGGAAGTGGGTGTAGTTGGTTTTATAAAAAAAATTGA
>NC_056737.1:60415882-60433382 GCF_019279795.1 Protopterus annectens
TTAGAAAAGGTCTCTAAGACAATGGATGAGGGGAAATGGTGCATACTGCCTACCTAGATCTGACAAAAGCATTTGATACAATACCCCACTTGGGCATTGTCAACACACTTGCAGAACTAGGTATAAACCCCTTTATAACATGCTGAAGAGCTTGCTGGCTCACTGATAGAACCCAGAAGTTTAGAATTGGTGAAGTCACCTCCATAAAGAGGCCAATGACCAATGGACACCCCAGAGTGCTAGGCCCAATCCTCTTCAGCATCTACTTCTCTGATGTTAAAGCCAGTGTCAAAGGCCTCTAGCTAACCATGTTTGCAGATGATTGAAAAATGGGAGTAGTCATTGAATTCTCCCAAGATAAGAACACCCTCTAGAAAGGCCTAACACATATAAATGCTTACTGCTAAAGCCATAGGTTAAAACTGAATACCAAGAAATGTATTGTAGTAACTTTGGGAAGTCTGCTACCCCAGGTAACTACATCATCAATAAAATACCACTTAAAGTTGACCCATTAGTCAAAGATCTAGGACCTCATGTAGGTGGTAACCTAGCCTTCAACTAACATGTGTCCAGGGTAGTAAGAAAATCCTTCTGTGTTTTTGAAGTCATAAACAAGGGCATGGCATCTAGGTCCAGAAAGGTCATCATGCCACTGTACTTGGCTCTCATCAAATGAGTCCTAGAGTATAATACCCCCTTTGGTATGTACTTGACCAGACACATGCAGCATATGGAATGGCCACAAAGATTCCTTACAAAAAAAAAAATATAGGGATGAAACTCAATGTCCTACTCTGTTTCAAAGCCCTGTATCTTTACTAAGTGTCATACAGACTTCTAAGAGGTGATCCTTGCCTGACATACAAGGCATCCTTGGACCTGCTTTGATGAATCTATTGCACATCTGCAAAACAAACAGCTTCAGAACTAATAGATTAAGAGACCTATTGCTTGTAACATAAATATGACATGTTGGAGACAGATATGTTTCACAGAGAATTCACATTCTCTTGAACAGTGTCCCAATTCATTTGAAGCAGAGTTCCTCCCTATCCTTATTTAAGTACAACTTGGACCAATGGATGGGTAATGAGAAATTCACCCTTGGTCTGGCACCAATGTGAGTGACATTTGGGTTGTACGGCTAAACTTATAAGGGCCCTGGTGGATGTTAGTCTAGTATATACCTATGAACATTGTAAGTCAGAGTAAAAGACTTCTTAACTTCTTTGACAGACAGATGCTATGTTGGAGGCAGTCTGTAGACAAATGCTATTTTTAACATAAATCTACTACTTGACACTCAAAGATAGGTTAGCTTGTTTTTGGTGATACAGGTTTGGATGCTTATAAATTAACATGCACTGATATTTTTGACAAAAAAGTAACACTTCCCTCTTGCAGTTTTATCTAATTAGTGGCTTTGGTAAGGATTATATTGATTTTGACTTGATTATAGAACAACTTCATTAATGCCGTGCTTTGGTTCAGTGATTTCACTTCCATCTGTATTATTAGTTGAAGCCATGCTCCAAAGGGGGATGGGGGGGTGAACTTATTTCTTATGCAACAAAATTATCATTTACCATTTTGATACCTTCCCCATTAATGGAGAAAAGCAAGGCACAAGCAATCGGGTGGCTGCGGTAGTGGAGCAGTTAGCATTGCTGCCTCACAGGAAGAAGTTCCCTGGTTCAATTTGCAGCCAGGGTGCCTTCTCTGTGGAGTCTGCATGTCCTCTTTATGGTCGTGTGGATTTCCTCCGGGTGCTCCAGTTTCCTCTGACACCCCAAAGACGTGTTGTAGGTGTGAGTGTGTGTGCCTTTTGTGGAAAGTTGGGCATCGGGCTGACAACTCGACACTGTAAAACTCCACTGCCAATCGTGCTGCAGGCCATTGTTCTGCTATGGCTACCCCTAACCAGGAAGACGAAGCAAGGTATAAGCAACCATGATGGACTACTGTCTTTACATTTGTGATATCATGCCAAGTGATATGATATGGTTACATTCTATACATCTTCAAACTCCAAAAGTTTAAAAATTGTTTTATTCAGGAAGATTTATCTGCATATCCCCTTCCCATGCATCATTTTAACTTATGCAATAAAGCCCAAAGTTGTTACATTTCAGGGTAAAATGCAAAGCTTATTAGAGAGTTTTCTCTATCGATTAGTGTGATTGCATCCTTTGTGCCTTAATTGCACTAGCTAATTTGTACTGAATATGCTGTTCTCAGCCATACTATATTTTCATTTAATAGCAGTGTCACATTATAAACATCAGTATATAAAACAGGCACATTCATCTCTCTCCTTCTCTAATATGTATATCCTTGTACCTCCCTGTCAAGAACCAGATGGTTACCTGTATCTTTCCATCCCTTATCCACTGCAGACTGACTAGTCAGCTGTTGGACCTTACTGTCCAGTTCTTGCTAGCACCTATTCCTGATACTAATGCACAGAAGTAGAGTACATCCTCCTTCTACCTGTCTGCTTTCAGAACCCTTTCTGTCTGACTAGATGCAAACAAAAGCAAGGCATTTTTAGTTAACCTTTTTAATCAGGTTGGTGGAATAATTCAAAGCAGACCCATTTCATTCCTTGACTGCTTTTTACCTCTGAACTAAGAACTCACCAATAATTTCTTCGTCTTGGATTGCTTTAGGGATGTCACTTAAAAGCCACTGCCTATATAATTCTGCTTTGCTGTTTATAATGATAATCATTTTTTGCTTCCTTTAATTGAGCTATCTGTTCCATTTCTGCTTATATTTATTACTCTATTTGTTAGATTGTTTGTAGTTCATAAACTGTGACTGACAATAATTTTTTTTAAACCAGTTTAGTTAGGTTAGTACTAGGTAAACTGCCTTTGCAAGCCTAGCTAATTACTCCTCGTGAGTCTCAAACACTGCACCTTGTATTTGTAAGGCAAATACCTTAACCACTAGGCCACCCTCCCAATAGTTGCTTAGATGGGAATAAAATAACTTTATTCCTTACATTTCTTGCACCTCAAAGTTTGTCACTGAAATTGTGTTTTATCCAAGACAACCCTCCAGCCTAACCATGAATGGACAAAAAAATATATTTTATGATTATACATTTTCCATTGAAATAAAGCTAGTCATTTTTTTCAAAAAAATTAACTAACTGTAAGAAAAATCAGAAAATATATGTTGATAACTTTATTGCTTATTCCTTTAGAACAGCAGATAGTGTTACATGTGCTTCCATATATGTGATATATGCCTGCTGTAATGAGAAACAATATCATCATGTCAAAATAAATGTACTTAGTTTATTTGGCTGCCCTGAATTGTCTGTGCCTATAGCCTTTGACATTATGGACAAGTTCATGCCTTGAAGAGTCCACAAGATTATTCCGCTTATATTGTTAGCAGTGATTAAATAAATAAATATTTCTTCTTATTATTTCCCATTACTTTAATCAGTTGCTTCAGTGCAGCCATTCCTAAATGGAGATTGGCATAATGATGGGATTGGCATGATGGTTAAGGTTTTATCTCACAGACACAGGTCAGAGGGTTTGATTCTCACCTTTGGTGACTGTCTGGTTATTGGTAAGGTGTTTAATAATCTGCAAACTGATTGTGTACTATTTACATAAGAATTTCACATAGCTGGTGCCATAGACAGTTTAAAAGTCAATGCCAAGAAATGCATACTAGCACCCTTCAGGAAGTTGGTTACCCCAGGAAACTACCTCATTGATAGCACACCCCTAAAACCAGACCCAGTAACTGGGGATTTTGAGACATACATAGACAGTAACCTGGCATTTGACCAAGTTAGTAAGGAAATCATTCTATGTTGCTCTACATTTAAGCAAGGGTATGATATCTAAGTCCAAGGAAATCATTGTCCCACTGTACTCAGCCCTTATCAGACCTACCATTGAATACAATGCCCCCTTCAGTATGTATCTGACCAGGCACATGCAACAAGTGAAACATCCTCAGCAGTTCCACACCAAAAGAATGCAATACATTAACAATATGTCCTATGTGGATCAACTCAAAGCCCTGTATCTATTGTCTTCTGCAGACTTTTGAGTGGTGATATATCTGGTATACAAGGCATCCCACGATCCCACTCTGATGGACCTTTCATACATCTGCAAAACTAATAGCATCAGAGCTACCTAATCCAGGGGCTTAAAACTTGCTTGTGATATAAATAAGACATATTGGAGGGACAGCTATGTGTCTCAGAGAATACCCCTTCTCTGGAGCAGACGTCTCATCCATGTGAAGTAGACTTCTTCCCTGACTCTATTCAAGCATGACCTAGACCAGCGAATGGAAATCTGTAAATTCACCCACGGCTTATCATCTATGTCTCTAATGGATAGAGGCAACCTGTAAATGCATGCCCTAGCTTAGGCTTACCCATAAAAATAACTTTTAGGCCATCAAACTTGCTGGATACATTTGGAACACATGTCTAGGCTTAAAAAGAACCTTGTGGTCATTAGCCTACTATATATGTTCATAGATTCATAGGTTGCTACTAGGCTAATGACCACTAAAGCCCATAGAAGCCTAGCCATGTACCCCAAACCCTATGAATCTATGAACCTAAATGTCATGGCCAAGGCATCACAAAACCATTGGCACCTTTACATTTGATCCATATTTCCCATTGCACACAGACTATATTCAAAGTATAGGCTGCATAGGAACCCTATAGTCCTAGGAAGCATAAACACAAAACTCGCAACAGTTTGCCATTCTTGCCTAATGGCAAAAGAAGAAGCTCCATGAAGGAGGTCATTGTCTGGAAAGAACACTGTTTCCATTCAATAAAACATACATGGATGAGTCCATGATCTATCTGCTTTTGTATTCCTCTGTGGTGCTCTCTAAAGGTACTCATGTGGATACCTATCCGAATACAAAGTCTTTTTAGCACATATATAAATGGACACAGCTGTGTAGTTACATGCTTCTGATGCACTACCATGACACTTATTAACTGCTAGAGAGTCAGCAAGTAAACCATAACAGATTAGGAGTTCCTCACGGATCAGTCCTTGGACCGTTCCTTTTTGGCATTTACTTCTCAGAAGTCAAGGCCAATGTCAGTGGTCTCTGGCTGACTAAATTTGCAGATGATTGCAATTACAAGTTGTAATTGAATCTCACACTGACACAAATGTTCTCCAGGAGGGGCTGACACAGACAAACAACTGGTGTCAGAGCCATGGACTAAAACTAAATGCCAAAAAATGCAAAATAGTATCCTTTGGGAAGTCGTCCATCTCTGGTAACAATCACACCCCTTAGAGTTGACCCAGTAGTCAGGGAGTTAAGGACACACATAGATAGTAATCTAACCTTTGATCATCATGTGTCTACAATGGAGAGGAAATCATTCTTTGCTGCGCAACTTATAAACAAAGGTATGGCATCTTAGTTCAATTAAGTTATTCTTCCACTGTATTCGGCATTCATTAGACCTATCTCTGAGTACAATTCCCCCTTTGGTATGCACCTAACCAGGCATATCCAACAATTGGAATGTCCACAGAGGTTCCTCACTAAAAGAATACAGGGCATAAGTAATATGTCCTCTGCAGACCACCTCAAGGCTCTGTCCCTGTAGTCTGTCTCCTACAGACTTTTGAGGGGAGATTTATGCCTGCCATAAAGGGCATTGTCAGACTTCACTATGATGGACCTCCTGCATCTCCACAAAACAAACAGCATCAGAATTACCCATTCTAAAGACTCAAACCTTGCCTGTGATAGAAATAGGACCTGCTGGACATATAGGTATGCATCCCAGAGACTACCCCATCTATGGAACAGGCTCCCCATCCATGTGAAGCAGAGTTCCTCCCTAACCCAGTTCAAGTGCAACTTGAACAATTGGATGGGAAAACAGAAATTCATCCCTGGTTTGGCACCTATGTCTGTAATGGACAGAGGTAACCTGTAAATGGTTCAGCTCCCAAGACCATGCTTACATTTATCAGAACTTTCAGAGATTTGGGATGGCTAGGCTTAAAAAGGCCCTTGTGGTCGTTAGCCTAGTAAAAACCTATGAACCAATGAACCTATGAACCGATTAGGGAAGACAGTGTTACTTCTTGTATTGCTGTTTGCATTGGATGCTGCAAAGTTCATTTCTGCACTAAGTGCCTTCACTCAGCTCCTGAGAAGGTGGCAGACAGATTTAAGGCCTAACTCTGAAACTTTGTTGGTAGTACTGCAAGTTCTGAATGTAGACAGCAGCCAGCAGTTATATCATTTTTAAGCTGCAGTATCATATAAGCTTAAAATTATATTTATTTATGCATTACAAATTTTTTAACCAAGGTGGTGGACTGATCCCATGTGGACCCATTTCAGACACAACTTAAACGTACACTGTAAGTGCATGAAGACAAGAATACAAGAATACACAGTAACATTTAGACAGCTACAATGATGCCGAACATGATTATGCAAATAGAATATGTGCAAGGAAAAGTCAAGCTTGATTTATAATTACAGTAAACACTGTCATATAGTGCAAACATTAAGTGTGTATGTTATTTACATGGACTGAGTTTCAGGTTCGTTGCAAGTAACTTTGATTAAGATTTTCTATGGAAAGTCAGTTAAGAAGAGTAAGTTATATTGGCTTAATTAGCTGGAGGTTGCTTAAAGTACAAACATGCAGCATACTTTTGTAGGTGTTCTGGAAGTTTGTACATGTTCCAGTTCTGAAGTCTTTGTCTGTATGACAGCTTCTAATCTTATTTGGAAGGGAGTCCCATAATTTATGGCCCAGAAAGAAAATATGTGGTCAGTAAAGGTTATGCTATTTTAAGGTCTTTGCAGTACTGTTTGCATTGTATGCATAAAAGTGCAGTTCACATTGTGTATTTTTAACTTTTATATTGCTACCCTCATAACATAGGAATGCAGTAAGGTGATCCTTACAGCTGATACATAAAGATGAATTTGGCATTATTACACACAACAGGTGCTGCTGCAAGTCAATTATAAAGCCCTGTTAACTTCACACACATGCAAAAATGCCTAATATCATTTTGAATTAGTATACATTATTTCTACATCTTTTATATCAACCCAACAGATTTGGCAATCCTGTGTTAATGATAGCATTTCAGATGATTAGGAAGCCTTGTAATGTACTTTGCAAAACTGTATTATGTGAGCAGTACATCTGATGAAGATAGCATCAATCAGTCTATTTTCATTTAAGGATAATTTCTGCATGTTATTATTAACCTTGTTACACTTAAATCCACAGCAAATCATTTGTGTAAGTGAGCAGAAAAGAACCTATTGTATTACAGTTTACAGCTGCAAAACTGAATTGTTAAAAAGTGTTGAAAGGGAAGCAAATGTTGAAGAGGGAGAAAACATTTCTGATAGCTAGTATTCAGCATTATTTGTTGCATAGTATATGCATTCTGCATTCTTTGTCATTCATATGTGATGATGTATCAGAAAGGAATAGAAATGCCAGAATATACAGTGCATACTAGAAAAGAATTCCTTTTGAAAAAAAAAAAATCTGTGAACAGATATTAGAAGTTTCAAAAAGTCTAGCTATTTTAGTGAAAGTTTATATTTTTCTCTGAGGCTCATGCCTCAGATGCTATATTACAAGACTTGAGAGAGGTAGCTAGGGAGGCATGTAATTCTCAAAGAAAAGAGGAATCTGTATAGTGGGACAAAGGATTACTGTACAGAGAGTGGACCCCTGAGGGAGGGCTAAAAGGTAAGTTCATACAGCAGTTGGTAGTGCCCAGGGCCTACATCTGACACTTCTAGCCATAGTCCATGACATTCCTTTTGCAGGTCATATGGGCATAAAGTGTACCAAGAGACATATTATACCGAACTTTTATTGGCCCGGGATTGCAAGGGATGTAACAGGGTACTGCAGGACCTGTGAGCAGTGCCAAAAAGTTGGCAAGGCAGGAGACAAATCAAAAATCCTTTGATGCCTTTGCCTGCGATTGAGGAGCTGTTTCAGAGGGTAGCTATAGATATTGTGGGGCCTCTGAGTACCCCAAGTTCCACGGAGAAGAAGTATATCCTAGTGGTAGTAGATTATGCTACTAGATAACCTGAGGGGGTGGCTCTGTTCTCTAGCAAGGCAGAGAAGGATGCAAATGCTTTGCTAGCGATTTTCAACAGGGTAGGATTCCCAAGAGAAATACTGACTGACAGAGGTGCCAATTTCATAACAGACCTGCTGGCTTGTCTCTGGGAGCACTGTGGGGTGAAGCACCTAAAGACCACCCCATACCACCCCCAGACTAATGGTCTTGTGGAGAGATTAAACTCTACGCTAAAGACCCTGCTACAGGCATTTGCAGAACAGTTTAAGAGAGAGTGGGACAAATATTTGCCCCTTTGTTGTTTGCTTGCAGAGAGGTACCCCAGGAATCCACAGTTTTTTCACCCTTTGAGTTGCTGTATGGGAGTAGGGTGAGGGGGCCTGTAGATTTGATTTGTGATGAGTGGGAGGGTGAGTGTGAATCCCACAAGCAGTCTGTTGTGACTATGTCCTAAACTCATGCCAAGGCTTAGGGAGCTTATGGGCTTGGTCTAGGAGAACCTGGCTAGAGCCCAACAGCAGAAAAATGTCTGGTATGACAGGAATGCTCAGAGCCAGAGAGTATGTTGTGGGACAGCGGGTGATGGTGCTCATTCCTGTCAGATACAATAAGCTGCAGGCAGCTTGGGAGGAAACCTTCAAAGTGATAAGGAAGATCAGTGATGTTAACTACATGGTAGAACTGCTAGGCAGGAGGCAGGAACACAAAATGCACCATGTTAACATGATGAAACCTTACTATGATAGGGAGGCCTTGTGCTGAGTATTTGCAGTGTGTGGCTGGAGGAGTCTGAGGGGATCTGGTGACTGATCTCCTTAGTGAAGCTCAGACTGACACCTCAGTAGAAGGGGTAGCAATGTTCCAGTGGCTATCCCCTACCCAGTTTCAAGAAATCTGAGCAGTGTTACAGGAGAGTGAAGACATGTTCATGGGGAAGCCAGGGTGCACCCACCTGGTGCAGCACCATGTGGATATAGGGCCCCGAAGATCTGTAAAGCAGGCCCCTTAAAGGTTGCCTGAGTGAGGCAGACAGACTCTGAGGGAAAACAAACAGGAGATGTTGGAATTGTGAGTAATCTAGGAGTCTAGCGGTCCCTGGGCCTCCCCAGTGGTGCTGGTACCAAAGAAAGATGGCAGCACCAGATTCTGTGTGCACTACAGAAAACTAAATAGTCACACAGAGTTAGATGATTACCCCATATTTAGGACAGATGAAGATGTAGAGAAGCTGGGTAGGGCTAAGTATCTGACCACTATTGATCTTACCAAGGGCTACTCGTAGGTGCCCTTGACTCTCAACATTAGAGAGAGGTCAGCCTTTGTGACTCCTTTTGGCTTGTTATTGTTCACAAAGATGCCCTTTGGGATGAAAAATGCCCCAGTGATTTTCCAGAGGCTGGTAGATTGTATCCTAGCAGGAGCAGCAGATTATGCCTTTGCTTATCTGGATGATATTGCCATCTAGAGCTATTCCTGGCAAGAGCACCTTCAGAATGTCAGAGAGGTTCTGGGCAGACTGCATAGGGCAGGGTTGACCATTAAGCCTGATAAGTGTTGGATAGGTATGGTAGAGGTCTCCTACCTGGGACATTGAGTGGGGAGTGGTAAGATCAGGCCAGAACCTGCCAAAGTGGAAGCCATTCAGGCATAGTCTGCCACTGTTTCCAAAAAGCAGGTGAGGGCATTCTTAGGGACAGTGGGGCATTATATAAAATGTGTCACCTATTTCAGTACCATAGCTGCTCCCTTCACAGATCTGTGAAAAACAGGTCAGATAAGGTAGTGTGGACCCCAACATGTGAACAGGCATTCCAGAAGCTTAAAGGAGTGTTGGGGGACCCCCTTTGTTAGCCAGTTCACATTATAGCAAAGAACTTGTTGTGCAGGTGGATGCTTCAAATCATGGGGTGGGGACTGTACTTAACCAAGTTTCCTCAGAGGGAGAAGAGCAACCAGTGGTATATCTCAGCCATAGACTCCAACCCAGGGAGGAATGTTACGTAGTTGTAGAAAAGGAATGTCTAGCCATAGTATGGGAACTGCAGAAACGTCATCCTTATCTGTATGGAAGGAAAATCACAATAGTTACAGACCATAATCCCTTAATATGGCTACATAGAACCAGCCAGCAAAATATTAAGTTATTAAGGTGGAGCTTAGGATTGCAGGAATATAATATGACAGTACAACACTGTTGTGGGGTCAGCAGTGCCAATGCAGATGGGGCCACAAGACAAGGGTAACATATTCCCAGATAGACTTATTTCTCCCAAGTCATGTTTCCAAAGGGTCACTTGAAAAACTAGCTTGAGTCTTTGAGGGGGAGAGAGATGTGATGATATGGGTAAGTGCCAGCATAGGCAGCTGGAGTTTTGTAAAGAATGATATATCATTTGAATATTTATATCTGTATTGTAGCCATCTGTGCTTAATTCCTGTTTTAGCTTCAAAGGGGAATATTGTGAGAACCTAGAGTCAGGTGACCAGATAACGTCATTCTGCCAGCCCTCTTAGAAATTATATTTTAGATATTACAAAGAGAAATCTCAGATTATTGCATATTTTATTTTGGGGAACCTGACTAAAAAGTCCCTCACCCACAGCACCTTGCCTTGTGATAGCAAGTTGCTTAACTAGGGAACATTAATTCTTTACATTAGTCAGGAATATAATGAAGTTTATTTTAGATATTGTTTTTCTCTATTTGTCTGAGTCTGTCCATCAATGTTCTTTTCAATATTTCCTGTGTTCTGAACTCTGTGGTTTACTGTAAATGTATATTCAGTATTTTCATGCTCTTTTATTATTTGTTATTAAATATATTTAAAACTTTTATTGTGGATTGTCCTTGTAGAAAGTGCTTAACCTTTGAGAGCACTTATATTTGTTTGGCGACACTGTGTGGGCCACTCCAGAAGACCTAGCCATCTTGGTCATCTACTGCCATTTGTATTCGTATTAATGTTACACAGTATTTGTTTTATTTATTTATTTATTTACATTTGTTTACCAGGAGGTCAACAAGGTGAGCCCATTTTCAGTGGAGGCATGGGGAGAAAAGCTCCAGGCATAGTATAAGTCTTACACCCCAGAAATATAGAATCATATGGGACAAACTTTATGCATAAATATAGAATCATAGGGGACAGACATTACACATATACTATAAAGCATTACATTACATTTGAGCAGCATAGTACAAATTTGATAAAGCAATATACAGTATAGGACTAAGAAATAGTAATGTTAGAACAACATACAACACTAGTCCTTAGAGAGGTAAATCATGGTTCAATAACAATACCATTGAGCAGTAGGTCCAGTTGGTGATAGAAAGAGCTTGGTATGTAATCTATGCTATGTGTAAGATAGTACTATCTAGGTAAGTTGTTAGGCCAGATGCCAGAAGGTTAAATTTTAAGTGCAGATTAGGAATTGAGAAACATAGTCTTGCGGTAAGAGCACCTAAAGGTGTAGCATTACATAGCATTACTTTAGATAGTAAATGTAGAAGGGAAGTCTTTCAGAGTAGGAGAGTAAATGGATGTGGATATATAGAGCAAGAGAGGGTATAATTAGACATCCTTTGTTAAGAGCCTTAGAGTAGCTGATTGTAGAGTGTGTGGTGGTGGTGATAACTACAGGTGTGTGTGTGTGTGTGTGTGTGTGTGTGTGTGTGTGTGTGTGTGTGTGTGTGTGTGTGTGTGTGTGTGTGGGTGCTGGAGGACTTGGCTTGGACACTCGGCTGAGGATCTAACCCTGCAGCTGTACCAATGAGGAGATTTATTGGGGACCTGGATGGAGACAGATATAGAGACATCAAGACCCTGGGATGAGTATGTTCTCTGTGTGCTCTTAAGGGAAATTGTACTTGATGCAGAGAGGTCTGCATCTGGAAATACTGAGTGTATCCATTTGTATTCCAAGTGCATGTCTCTCTCCAGTGTCAGTGGTGAGGATTCAGACTCCTTGATTACTGACCCAGGGTGGAGGCATTACATATTGGTGGCCATCACATATTGGTAGCAGAGGGGGGCATCACAATGAGTACTGCCGTCTACAGCATCTCTGCTCTATTTGAGTGTAGTTTAAATCTGGGACAGTGTGTGCACAAAGCAATCTGGATGGAATAGTTGGCCTGGCTAGGTAACATTGATATTGGACTGTTCACATTTGTGTTCACATTAATACAGATACCCCCTTTTCATCACTCTGACAAATTAATATTGTATAAATTAACATCAAACATCCTTTCTGTCTTCACATCTTGACTTCTGTGACAGACTACATTCTTATCTCCAGGGGTAGCAGATGCTGTCTAGACACAGTTCTGTAGAATGTGTAATATGATTGGCAGGGGATTGAATCTGGTTATATCTGACTGTCAGATAGGTGTGGCTTAGGCAAAGAAAGAAGTTACAGAACAGTCAGAGGGCCACATTTTTAAGGTCCCACGCTCCAAGTTAGGGGATCCATTCTCATTACAATAGGACAATGATGTGATACCTTCAAGGGTGTTCTTCACAACACAACTGATATGCCTATTTTTGTGTCATCAGTGACTGATACACACCTCTCTGAGAGATTTCCTGGCATGTGTTTGGGTCTGTCAAAATGCAGATATTGAGTATGTCAGTGAACGCTTTCAGCCATTAAATTATTCTTTTACAAATAATAATGCTCTGTATTGCGTATCTTCATGCAAACATGTATGTCTTACTGTAATTCTTTTGTTCAGGCTGTAGAACTTTATAGGATGTGAGTACTTATATAACATTTCTAACTATATGTCACGGTTCCCTACTAGTAGTATCTGATGTTACACACTGAAATTTTATCTAAAGAATCTAATATAAATAGTTTGGGTAGCCCCTTAATTGAAATCTTTTACTCAGTTGTTAATTAACCTCAGCTATTCATTCTTGATTTGTTGTCAGGCTACTTACTATTGCAAACACACTTTTAACTACATTAGTTCTGACACAGGCAGCGCAGCCTTGCAGTGCACCACATTATTGTGCCACACAGATGCTTCTCAATAAGATGGAGAAAGAAAACAGTGTATGATTATCTGTAAGCAGTCTATTCATTATATAAGTATGTATTTGTTAAAAAATGGTGAAAGGACCATAATCCCTTACAATCTGATTCCCTTACAAGAAGTGGGCATTACTCTATAATCAGAAGTTCAACACACAAAAGTAACAAGCTAAATTAAAGCATGGTATAGTGATGTGTAATAGTTCTGCATATTTTATTCATTTAAGCAATGGTTAAGTCATCAGTCTTTCAGTGGCAAATGATGACAATAGGCAAATGTTTCATGCATCTCAAAAAGAACAAGCAATGTACATGAAAGTCAGATAAATTGGTTATACCTAGCTCTGTTTTAGCACTCATTCTGTTGATGCACTAAACTGTGGTAGACAAAGAGTGTGCACATTTAATGTCCCCAGAAAGCTGGTACCACATTAACCAGTTGAGAAATGTTAAGGCTTTTCTGCAGATCCACAAGTCACTAACCAATTACTTTGAAAGATATGTTCAATATGAAGACTAAATGAAATAAAGAAATGGCTCTAGCAAAGATCAAACATATATAAATGTCGTGGCACTATACATTCTTGCTACAGGGAGATAAAATGGGACACATGATGGCAGAACATTCAGTAACGTTTGACTATTCTTGACAAGCACTGCTTAATTAATTGCTTGAGTCATAGAATAGTTCTATTTTACTAATCTAGAGGGATATATCAAAGAACAATTTAGAAACTATTTCTATAGTTGTTTTATTTGTTTATTAAGCAGGCAAGTGAACTGGTCAGCATGGACCCATCTGAGACACTCCTGGACCACAAGAGCAATGGTAAATGCAATATACATGGACACATTTTATTTGTCAGACAACCAGCATGTTTTCAGGAGATTATATGAACCTAGAGTCCTCAAAGAAAACCGATGTAGACACACAGATAGTATGCAAATTCTACATAGATGGTGCATTGTAGGATTAAATACCAGACTCTGGAACAGTACTCTGAGGCAGAGAGCTGAATCACTGATGCACCTGGCAAAAATTCAACAACAGTCATGCTTGGATTTCATTGACATAAAATGTGGCGGAGTGCATGTCAGCAAAGTCTCTGACACACATACCTCTTCATGTGGCACAGAGGAAAGGGAATCATCAGTCTTAACGTTCACAGGTTCGTACTTGATTATTAGGATGATGGCCCCTTTTTAAAACTAGCCATGCTTTTCAAATATATCTGACAACTTTTGATACCCTAGGGTTATTTTAAGGGGGTTTATGTAGGTTTGGGCATGAGTGATCAAGCATTTATAGGCTGGCTTTGTCTATTAGAAACATAGGTGCCAGACCAGGGATAACTTTTTGATTCCCCATCCACTGGTCCAAGTTTCACTTAAATTGGGTTAGGGAAGAACTCTACTTCATATGGATGGGAAGCTTGTTCCAACATGTCCTATTTATGTTGCAGACGAAGTGTAGTTCCCTAGATTGGATATTTCTGATGCTATTTGTTTGACAGATGTGCAAAAGGTCCATCACAGTCAGATCAAAATATGCTTTATAGGCCAGGTAAAGACTGCTTCTCAGCAATCTGTAGGAGACTAAGTACAGGATAGGAGTCTGAGACAGTCCATATAGGACATGTTGTTTAGGTCACACATTCTTTTTCTGAGAAACCTCTGTAGATATTACAGTTGTTGCATATACCTGATCAGGTACATACCAAAGGGAGAGTTGTGCTCAATGACTGGTCTTATAAGGGCTAATTGCAGTGGCACAATGACCTCCTTGAACCTAAATGCCATACCCTTGTTTATACGTTGTGCAATACAGAGTGATTTACTTACCACCATAGACACATTATGGTCTACATGTGTTAACAAATCCCTGATTACTGGGTCTACTCTTAGGAGTGTTTTATCAGTGAAGTAGTAGCTGTCTTCACAAAGGGTTCTATTTATGTATGTCTTGGCATTGAGTTTTAGACCATGGCACTAGCACCAGTTATTAGTTTGTGTCTAAATGCTAATTTAGAAATGAAACTGCAACCAAAGCTATGTATCCAAGCCATCAAATATTTTTCACATGATACCTGAATTAGTGTTGGCCCTGTGAAGTTTGGAGACTAAATTGTAGATGCTCAGTGGAGCTAACATTCATTATGGATAGGGGCAAATGGACCAGTAGGTCCTAAGTTAAATTCAGTATATGCAGTCAGTAGTAACAGTTGAAAGACTATGGATAGGGAATACTCAGGGCTTTCTGTAGATTCTTTGGTGATATGATTATGAGAACTGAGCAGAGCAAGAGTAAATTGAAACAAGAGGATGTAAGTGTCCAGAAGATGTGCTGATTTAAGGTTTGGGTTGATTGATTTAGCGGTGGTAGTTTTTAGATGTAGTCAGGAAGGTTTCAATGAAGAGGGGATGCTGCTAGGGCTATGCTATTTGGAGAAAAGCCCTGAGGTAACTGTTTGTGAGGTTGAAAGTGTGGTTCTTGAGAGTATTCTGTGTAGGGAATAGAAACACCACTCAATATCTAATATTTACAACTGTAAAATAAGTCAAATAGGTGGTCAGAGATTGAGAACAACACTAGTTAGGAGATATGTTTATAGTGCCTACTAAAGTCCACTGAGTACTCTTAGAGACAATTAAAAGTATCTTTTGTCTGAAACAAATCTCTTGTATGACAAAATCAGTAACGGTAACAGCCAAGTTTGATGATGTGAAATCCATTGTAATCTCATTACCACAGCAGGATAATAAAAATATGTCTGCCATGATTGTCCACCTAGGAAGGTCTCTATCACACAAATAGAGTGCTGACATACAAAGAAAGAAAGAAAGAGTAAAAGTACCAGAAAACAGGATCAATACTCCAGTAATGTTAAACATTCTGAATGTATGGAAATGTGGTGTGCTTCCTGATTAACATCACCCAAGTCCTTTACCTACCTAATAAAAATCTAGGAATAGCCTGCACAGTGGTGTGCATTGATTACCCAAATCTTTTACCCACCTAATAAAACATAGGAATACCCTGCACAGTGGTGTGCACTGTCTTATATATTTACTCATACATAAGGATTATGTGCATGGTTTCATGCATGCATACATTCATAAGTGGTAAGCATATGAACAGTTTCATGCATGCAGTCATGCAAACATAATAAGAATATTTCCATTTCAAGTATTAATTTACAAGCGTATCCACACACACTGATTGTATGCACATACGTTTTTAGTAATGCATACATTTTCATAAATGCATTCATAAATACATAATAAGAATATGTGTAAAACAATGCATTGTCACATATATAATGAACATATGCATGGCTTTAAGTATGCATTCATATAAATGATTAAGCATATAAACTTTTTATGTAGGCATTCATACTTAATTAACATGTAAGCAGTTTTATTCATGCACTCATACATATATATTTCATGTGTGTGATTTCTTACAGTAACTCCTATACATGGAGCATGCATGTGGTCTCTTGCATTATTTCATGCAGACAAAGTACATGCATGTCCCCTCATCCATCCATTTATTTATCTATTTCAGTTTCTAGCTATTATCTAGTTCATGACTATGGAGGACCCTGAGCCTGTTCAGCCACTCCTTCGAGGCATGCGCTCATTCACACACAGCATGCATATCTATCAGCAATTTGAAGGAAGTTCAGTATAAGTATAGCATACCTTTATAATGTGGGAGGACACTGGAGCTCCCAGTAAAAATTCATGTGGACATTGGGAGGATATGCAGACTCTGCACAGAAGGCAACGTAGCCAAGAACTAAACTAGAGAATCAAGTTTATTTACTCATGTACACAAAGCATGTAAGTCTTATGCATCTACTGATATATATTTATATTAAGCGTGGACAGTCACATAATTCAATCCTACATACAGGCATGCAGTTTCATAACTGACCTCATACATGCAAAGCATACATGCCATTTCATGCAATGTATACACAGTAAGCATGTGAGTTTCATGCCTGCACTCTTGTGCACATCTTAAACATGCTTGGGTCTTATGCAGTTTCACACTTGCACCTTACGTACATATTAAAAATCTGTCATACGTAAATACTAAGCACATGCATGGTTTCATGCATGGACATCTACTTAAGCACATTCATTCATGTGGTTTTATACTTGCACAGATGTGCACATACTAAACGTGTGCATGGTTTCACACATGCACTCATACATTACCATAGTCATTCCTTAGCTGTGTTCTGCACTGGGAAAAGAGATGTGTGAGTTAGCAGCCCAATTTGTAATTGACTCCGGACAGTTATGGCATGTGGTTGGTGCTAAGTTGCATTTATTGA
>NC_056737.1:60435882-60561400 GCF_019279795.1 Protopterus annectens
AGTGGATCCCTGAGGAAGGGCTAGAAGATGAGAGGACACAGCAGTTGGTAATACCTAGAGCCTAACATCTGGCGCTTCTAGCCATAGCCCATGATATTCCCTTTGCAGGTCATATGGGCATAAAACATACAAAGAGATGTATTATGCAGAACTTCTATTGGCCTGAAATTTCCAGAGATGTAACAGGTTACTGCAGGACCTGTGAGCAGTGCCAAAAGATAGGCAAGACAGGAGACAGGGTGAGAGCTCCTTTGATGCCTTTGCCTGTGATTGAGGAGCTATTTCAGAGAGTAACTATGGATATTGTGGGGCCATGGAGTACACCAATTTCCACAGGGAAAAAGTATATCCTAGTGGTAGTGGATTATGCTAAATGATACCCTGAGGCAGAAGCTTTGCCCTCCATTGAGGTGAAAAACATGGCAAATGCTTTGTTAGAGGTTTGTAGCATGGTAGGTTTCCCAAAAGAAATACTGACTGGCAGAAGTGCCAATTTCATGTCAGACCTGCTGGCTTTTCTGAAGAAGTACTGTGGGGTGAAGCACCTGAAGACCACCCCCTACCGTCCCCAGACTAATGGTCTTGTTGAGAGGTTAATCTCTACAATCAAGTCCATGCTACGGACATTTGCAGACCAGTTTAAGAGGGAGTGGGACAAATATTTGCCCCATCTGTTGTTTGCTTATAGAGAGGTTCCCCAGGAACCTATGAGTTTTTCACCCTTTGAGTTGCTGTATGGCATAGGGTGAGGGGACCTCTAGATTTAATTTGTGATGAGTGGGAAGGTGAGTGTGAATCTCACAAGGAGTCAAGGAGTCTGTCGTGGCATATGTCCTAAATCTCAGGACAAGGGTCAGGGACCTCATGGGCTTAGCCCAGGAGAACTTGGCAGAAGCTCAACAACAGAAAAAGGTCTGGTATGACAGGTATGCTCGAACTAGGGAGTATGCTGTAGGGCAGCAGGTAATGGTTCTCATTCCTCTCAGACACAGCAAGCTGCAAGCAACTTGGGAAGGACCCTACAAGGTGGTAAGAAAGGTAAGTGATGTTAACTACATGGTAGAACTACTAGGCAGGAGGCAGGAGCACAAATTGTACCATTTTAACATGATGAAATCTTATCATGATAGGGAGGCCTTTGTGCTGAGTATATGCAGTGAAGTGCAGGAGGAGTCGGAGGGAGATCTGGTGACTGATCTCCTCAGTGAGGCTCAGACTGACACCTCACTGGAAGGGGTAGGAATGTCCCAGCAACCATCTCCTACCCAGTTTTGAGAAATCTGAGCAGTGTTACAGGAGTTTGGGGGCATGTTCAAGTGCAGCACCAGGTGGATACAGGCCTCCAAAGGCCTATTAGGCAGGCCCCTTATCGGGTGCCTGAGAAAGTCAAACAGACTCTGAGAGAAGAGATGCAGGAGATGTTGGAACTAGGGGTAATTTAAGAGTCCAACAGTCCCTGTGTCTCCCCAGTGGTGCTGGTGCCAAAGATGGATGGCAGCACCAGGTTCTGTGTGGACTACAGAAAATTAAATAGTCACACAGAGTCAGGTGCTTACCCCAGGCAGCTGGGTGGGGCTAAGTATCTTACCACCATTGATCTTACCAATGGTTACTAGCAGGTGCCCTTGACTCCCAGTGCTAGAGACAGGTCAGCCTTTGTGACTCCTTTTGGCTTGGATGAGTTCACAAAGATGCCCTTTGGGATGAAAAATGCCCCAATGACTTTCCAGAGGCCAGTAGATCATATCCTAGCAGGAGGGATTGCCCTTGCTTACCTAGATGATATTGCCATCTACAGCAATTCCTGGCAAGAACACCTTCAACATGTCAGGGAGGTGTTGGGCACACTACAGAGGGTAGGGATGACCATTAAGCCCAGCGAATGTCAGGTGGGTATGGCAGAGGTCTCCTACCTGGGAGATAGAGTGGGGAGTGGTAAGATCAGACCTGCCAAAGTGGAAGCCATTAAGGCATGGCCTGCACCTGTTAGCAAAAAGCAGATGAGGGAATTCTAAGGGACAGCAGGGTACTACAGAAAGTTTTCCCCAGTTATAGTACCATAGCTGCTCCCTTCACAGACATGACAAGGAAAAACAGGCAAGATAAGGTAGTGTGGACCACAGCATGTGAGCAGGCATTTTAGAAGCTTAAAGAAGCTTTGAGATGACCCCCTGTGTTAGCCAGTCCAGATGACAGCAAATAATTTGTTTTGCAGGTGGATGCTTCGAACCATGGGTGGAGGCTGTACTTAGCCAGATTTCTTCAGAGGGAGAAGAACACCCAGTGGTTTATCTCAGTTGTAGGCTCCAACCCAGGGAGCAGCTATGCAGCTGTAAAAAATGAATGTCTAGCCATAGTGCGGGCACTGCAGAAACTTCAGCATTATCTGTATGGAAGGAAATTTACTGTAGTTACAGATCACAATCTCCTAACATGCTTACACCGAGCCAGACAGAAAAATGCTAAGAGGAGCCTAGGGTTGCAAGCATATGATATGTCAGTGCAGCACCGCAGTAGGATTAGCAATGCCAATGCAGATGGACTCTCAAGATAGGGAATGGGGTAAGGTATATTCAGATAGACCTAACCCTCTCAAGTAACGCTTCTCAAGGGATACTTGAAAAACTAGCTTGAGTTCTCGTGGGGGGGTGTGAAAGACTGAAAGGCTGCCAGTCCAGCTAGATAGAATTTTGTAGATAATTCTATTGGCCGGATTCACGAAGGCTAGAACGGAGTCTTAGAGTAGAGTAAGGTTCCATGCAGCCATCATGTCCGACGAGCGATCCAGGAACAGCCTGCAGGGGCATGTAAGGGAGCTCCTAAAATGGCTCTTACACAGACAGGGCTGGGATATGCAAATTACCTCAATCGCAGGTGAAAGGCATGCAAATGAGGTAGATTTGCAATTCAGGAAACCCGAACCTGTCCAAGTAAGAGCAGTGTTATTTGCAGAAATGTACTCAGTTGACAACTGAGTACCATTCTGCAAATAGAAAAACGGAGCCATGACAGCTCCAAATAAAGGTTGCATCCAGTGCAGGAAGCATGCCAATGGCCAAATATATGGCCAAGTGAAATGTTTCCTGATGCAATATGAAAATAAAAATATATATATTTTTTTCGTCGATTTCCGATGTTTAAGCATAGCACAGTGCCGTGCAAATGGGCTGCGCTCTAAAACCCAGAATACTAAAAATTAAAACCCACAAATGTGGATTTTATTAAAATTGTTAATGTACAATGCAAGGGAATGGCAGGCTGAAGACAACATGGCCACCGAGTAGAGGTTGCTAAGGGGAGAAGCTCAGTCTAAGACATGTAACCAAGCATTAGTAGGCAATCCTATGTAAATGAGGGTTAGGATAGTGACTCGCAAGTTTACATAGCAAATGAGCACAGTCAGTGGAGTGTAGGAGTAGGATAAGGGGAGTAACAGAGTAGAAGATAGGTGACATCATGAGGGGGGTATGTATGAAAGAAGTGAAGCTCATTGGAGCAGAGTGGCATGTGTCAGCTGTCATTTACACATCATGGAAAGAGGTGTGTCAACAGGTAGGCTAGGGAAAGGCAAGAAATAGAAGGTGTATGCCGTGGATAACACCAAAGTTTCTTGCTGAGCGTGCATGCGCGCGTGTGTGCGTCTGTAAACCCGAGTAAGACAGAGTGCATGTGTGTAAGCGTGAGTGCACGGGTTTAAGCCGGAGTAAGCATGTATAAGGCTGTTTAAAGAGTTGTAACTGTAGTTCTGCTGGTGTGCGTGCGTTTTAACCCGAATAAGCAAGTTTTAGTCCGTGTAAGCATGTGTGCGCGTGTGTTAGCTGCTGTGCGTGTGTTTGCGCTTGTGTGCACGGCACTCCCCCCCTGAGGAAACAGAAAGGAAAAAGGAAGCACAACAAATAGTAGGAAGCTACCAGGGAGTACTAGCAGAGCTAGCAGGTGAAAGCAATCAGAATTAGGCAACTACACAGGCAGTACACTAGCCCAGCCCAGCCTAGCACTTAAAACTCTGCAAACAACAGTCCATTGTGTTTCTCACAACAGACACTGCAGTAAGCTAATAGAAGTGAAAACTGAAAAAGCTTTACTAAGAGAAAGAAATGTTAGGGGCTGCCATTGCTGTTATAAGGCGACATATGCAACTTGCTGAGGTTGGTGACAATGGAAATGCTGCTGGACAACCCACAGTGAGGAGTGGACAGAGACCTCCTGCAGCAAATTGTTGAGCTGTGCAGGCCACGCCTCATACACAGAACCAACAGAGGGGAACCCATCCCAGTGGAAACCAAGGTATGTGTTGGCCTAAGAATATTAGCAACAGGTACCTTCCAGAGACCAACCGGTGATATGATGGGGATATCACAGGCATCAGCATCCAGGGTACTACACCAGTTCCTGGATGCCATGTCAGCACATGTCGGTGATCATGTATATTTCCCCAATTCCCGTGAGGTATTGGCCAGCAATATGCGTCTCTTCCAGAAATAGCGGAATACCCTGAGGTAGTGGGTGCAACAGACTACACGCACATATGCATAAAAGCACCAGCCGGTGAGCGGGGTAGGGTCTATGCAACCGCAAGGGCTTCCCCTCCATCAACTTCCAGGTCATGTGTGATGCCCAGGGCATAATACTGAATGTGTGTGCAGGCTGCCCTGGAAGCCTGCACACACATTCAGTATGTGTGTGTGTGTGCAGGCTTCCAGGGCAGCCTGCACACACATTCAGTATGTGTGTGCAGGCTGAATGTGTGTGCAGGCTGCCCTGGAAGCTACCATGATTCCCATATCCAGCATCTGACGCAGCTGTACCAGACATCTGCCAATGGGGACATCCCACATGGTCACCTAGTGGGGGATTCTGGCTATGCACTGGAGCCGTGGCTGATGACACCCATCAGAAACGCACACACACCTGAACCGGAACACCATAATGAGGCACACGCACAAACATGTAATGTAATAGAGCATGTGTTTGGGCTGCTCAAGTCATGGTTCCGGTGCCTGGACACATCTGTTGGAGCCTTGCAGTACTCACCAACTACATGTACCCAAATTGTCATAGTATGTGCTATGCTACATAATATGATCCTGTGAAAACAGCTGCAGCAGGACCAGCATAGGCCTGGGCCAAACAGCCCCCCACCATTGCCAAGGCCATCACAGGCAGAGTGTGACTCAGAGGAGGAACAACCTGAGCCTGCCCCAGTAGGCAGAAGGAGGTGTGCCCAGTATGCTTTGGCCTTGGCAAAGAGGCAACGCATAGCACATACACTGGCTCAGTAGGAACTCTGGAAATTATACCTCTCTCCGACTTACACATATAGTAAAAGGGATGCCTAAGTTGACACTACCTGCTTTCAAACATGTACAGGGAGTGTAGTATGTGCATCTGACATAGGCAGCCCTGCAGCACCACCTAAGGCATGATTGCCATGTGTTAAGCAATGTAAACCGGTGCTAAACAGCATTTACCACCATGTAGTATATGCAAACAAAATCGCACACACCAACTAGCACAACTGTGGTCAATGTTCAGTAATATTGGGCAACGTCCAGCAATGTTGGTGAATACTGAGCAATGTTGGACAAGCCTGGTCTAAGTAGGGCATAGCTGAACAAAAGCCAACATGCTCATATTTGCTTAACTGGCTCTTAAGCAGTCTGGTCTGCTCATTATGAAAATATAAACAGTGATGGGCTTCGAACCCAGGATACTGTGCACTATAGCCAAAGTACTGAACCACTAAACTATAACAGTATTGCAGTGGACAGCCTGTATGAAGGAATGTTGATAGGTCTATGCAAAGTATTTCATGGAAACCCTTCAGGCACAGCATAATCCTTGTCGAGTTATGACACAAAGGTGAGTCCTGCAGTGAGAACAGAACCTGACTTCCAACACACACAGTATAAATGTTAATATCGGTCATGTTCGCACACATCAACAAATGTAGTGGACCTCAGATAGCAACATACTGAAAGGTCACAATGGGCATGCTCACACACTTAAATAAATGAGACAAATGTCAGGCAACAAAACACAGAATGGCTGAACTGGGCATGCTCACACACTTAGGCCATGTCTGAGTACAGCAGTGGACCACGCATATCTGGCAGTTAAATGTGTTAACCCAGGAACCTGTCACTATACAGCAATCCGCCCTGTGCACACAGCTATATGACAACAGACACATCTATAATATAGTGGAACTCTGTCATAATCAAATATGTTCTGCAGATACCGAAGTTGTTCATAGAAACTGGTAAAGCAAAGATGATAAAGACCTGCAAACAGTATCAACAATAAACATTGTGCATCTTGAACATTAGCATAGGTTCAGAGGTCGATACTAGGCTATCTGCCCTAGGGCATATACAAGCCTAGCCAGAGTGTGTTTAGCATTCGCAACCCTGTCAGATTACTACACTGTGTGTGTGAATAGTAGGTCACACAAGATAGCCCATGTACGTTTAGGCTAGTGTGCCTCTGTCTAGCAGGGACACAAAAGATATCCCAGGGGTAAACATACGATCACCCATACAGTCATCAAGATGTCTCCTGTAGGTGGTCAGTGGGTGGCTCTGCCTATGTGAAACTGGGATTACATTCTGGAGTGAGTAGAGCCTCTGGGATAAGAATTTGTCCCTCCACCATGTCCTATTAATATCTGTGTTGAGGTATACACCCCTGGAGTGTGTAGCTCCAAGGGAGTTGGATATCCTGAGGTGGAGCATGTCCAGTAATACTGGGTTGGGTATATCTGTAAACAACAGGCACACATCATATCTGAGTAGGTGGTAAGTGACTGAGTAGAGCTGGAGTTATTGCATCTGAACTGTGCAGGGCATCTGTGTGAGTCCCTAGATCTGCTTGGTGAGGAACTTCTGTGGCCAGTACAGTTGCTGCAGGTGTCGGGTAAGGTACACCCCAAATGTGGCATTGTAACCAAGCATGGATGTGATGAGTATAGGGGCACAATGACCTCACTCGATCTAGATGTGAAACCATATGGGATAAGGTGGCCCACATAGAAGGTGTGTCCAACCACTTTGGCAACGTGAATGTCAAAGGCGACAGTACGAAAAAGTCATGTCCCCAAACCCCTAACAACTCCTACCGTATGTAATGGAGTACTACCTATGTGGTAATGTGTGGGTATGTTGTTATTCCCAAAGGGGATGACTATGCAACTAATGGCATTTAGCTATAGGCCATGGTTCAGACACCAGTCATCCATCTCTGTGAGACCCTGTTTGAGTATGCATGTGGCAGCTGGAGAGTTGATCATGGCACCCAATTTGCAGTCAAGTGCAAACATGTTCAGCCATATTCCCCCTGTGGTAGCCTGTACATCAGACAAATATATACCGAACAAGAGAGGTCCCAGGACCGAGCCGTGTGGGATGCCACATGTAACTGGTGTATAGTCAGACATGGCACCTGCAATTCTGACCATGTGGGTGCTATCCCTGATCCAGGTATCAATCCATCATGTGAGATATGTTTCCATATCGATGCTGGTGAGCCTATGCATAATGGCCCAGTGGGTTATTGTGTTGAAGGGTTTTGCAAGGTTCAGGTAGGCTGTGTGGACAACCGTCCCTATGTTGATGGACCTGTTAGCTGTTTAAAGAATACAAACAGATTCAAGAGGCAAGATCTACCCACAACAACACTGAAATGTGTAGGGCACAGTGTCTGTAGGTTCCCGATGTCTATGTGTATGAGTCCCATGACAATACGCTCCATAGCTTTGCAGAACAGGCTAGTTAGGCTTATAGGGCAATATTGTCTTTGGTCCGTTGTGGCACCAACTCTGTGGAGCGGGACCACTGTTGCTGTATGCCATTCCTTGGGTGCATATCCTGTGGTATCTCAGATATTGAACACTGATGTAATGTGAGGGTTACGTCTGTCATGATACTCGTGTAAGATGCAGGCTGGGACACCATCTGGTCACATTGATACTGTGATGTACGCTTTGGGGAGGGCAGCACTCACCTGTTACTGTGGATGTTAGAGAGGTTATACTATGTTGGGATGGATAGTTGCTCCTTAGGGGGGATGGGTGGGAGACATCTGCATTGAACCTGTTTGCCAGGATGTTGGCAATGCCAGTGGGTTCAGGGTAGGTTTAGTCAGTATGCAGTAACTCACAGCATATCAGTGAGTGTCCACCCAGGTTCCTGACATAACTGAAGAAGGCCATGTGATAGTCCTACATGTCTGTTGCAATTGTCCAGTAGAAGTGGCCCTTAGAAAAGTTCATGAGTGATCGTAGCTGTCTGCTAGTACAGATCACAGATGCCTTCCCAGTCTGGGATTCTGGTCTATCATGTAGTAGCTTCCTCCTGATGTTGTAAAGCTTATTAATGGCTGGGGTGTACCAGAAAGGTCCCCCTGCCATTGGAGTAGTGAGTCCTGTTGTTATTTGGGATAGCACAATCCATGCAGTCCACTAGGTGTCCATAGAATGTGTATGTAAAGAATGCAACAGTGTGAGCCATATTTGTGACTGTCTCAGGGTCCTGAAGGATACCACCTTGCTTCGGTGAAGTGAAACATTGGCTCATGAGAAGATCACCAAGATTACCCAGGATGGGTGTGTGGAGGGTATATGTATGTCCAGTGAGATACATGTATGTTCTGACCTTACCAATGAGGGGTATATTGCTGGTGTGGAACATAGAGTCCCCATGTTGGTGATGATCAGGTCCAATATGTATTCCCCCTTGTGGCTGTGCTGACTGGTTGTGCCATAGCATATGAGTCTACAAATTGTAGCGACTGTTGGGTGAGGGTGTAGGAGCTTAAGTAGTATCCCCAGTCAATATTTGTGTATATGAAGTCACACAATATAATGGTGTTTGTGGAGACCTTCATATTCTCCATAGTTCCCACAAAAGCCAAGTGTGGCTCCTGAGTTTGGGAGTGTGCTCTGTAGCAGGCAACAAACTGAAAGGCAGTATTGCACAATGGTAGTTGTATATGTATGGTCTGTGATGCTTTGTGCAGTGCTACTAACCTGTAGGTGTGTGTATCTGTGATGTATATGGATACTCCCCCTAGTTGTGTTGTCTGTTCCAAGTCTTGTTGTCAGACAGCATGGTATGAAACATAACCTGGTAGTGCTGGTGTGCATAAGTGAGCCTGAACCAGGCGTCTGTTAGTGCACAGATATCGCTATTCTCCATACTGAGGAGAGTCCTGAGTGGCCGCAATATGAGGTTAACACATCTGTTGTTGAGCAGCATTACCCTTAGTTTCATTTAACCTGTAATGTCTATGGAGGTGGGTTTGTCTTCTGAGCCCTGCTTAAAAAAGGCACTATGGTGGTAGCAAGAGCCAGCATTCCAAAGTCCAAGGGTGACAGGTGCAAGCTGTCCATAGTGAAGCTACGTGGCATGTTGAGCATGTCACCATAGGCTGACAGACACTGTATCCCATAAAAATTAAACAAATTTGTTAGGCAACTGTTAAATGTGATATGTGTGTCCGTATACTGTGACATCATAATTGGTGGGTGTAAGATGCTAGACAAGGTCAGGGTCATACTGGCCTGGGCTACATGATCAGAGTGTTCCTCCATGTATCATGTCATGTGGTCCAGGGAGTAACATCTGAGGTTATACGCACCAGCATGGACAATGATGGTGCCAGTCCTGTACTTGCTTTGGAGGGACCTGACTGCCTGTGTTATGCGGCAGATCCTGGCACCCAACAGACAGCCCAAAGTGACTATTCCCTTGTTAGAGCTGGTGAGTGGTACTTCAGTGTGTCTGACAATAAGAGTCACCTATTACAAGTGTATTAGGTGTGTTGTTTAGCCCAAAGGGCAGTGACTGTGTGGCACACTGACATTGTGAACTATGTGATATGTGGGTATTGTAGTGTGTGTGTGTCTGCTTTGGAGGTCTCAGCTGCTTAGGCAGAGTACATTTACAGCATCCAAGTATGTCTATGTGTGATAATGTGGTTTGAGTGCTGTTGCTAGAGGATATATGAGACTGATATGTGGTGTGTGTGGTTACCTTCACCACCTGATAGACTGTGCCAGTCATGGGTCGAGAGAGTTCAGCACCCTGTATGTCTATATAGGTAAATCTCACACATATATCTGAGTTTGTTGGGAGGAGGAGAGGGTTGTCTGTGTACATGAGGCAGATGTGACATTGTGTCAATATCACAATATCCACCAGCTGGACTGGAGAGTACACACGAAACCAACCCCTGGACATGCCAGGATATTATGATGACATACTCTGTAGCCTCATCACAAAGGATCAGTAGGGTGTTAAGCATGTAAAAGAGTATAACAGGGATTAGTGCTCATGTTCATTGGTGTTTTGTAAAGAGTAGATGAGAAGGAGTCCAGATTGAATCATGACACCTCCTTCAGCTATGTCATAAATAGCAATGTACACCCATATATGTCCTGAGTCAGTGCCAACTGTACCTGAGTGACAATGCCGACATCATGACAGACAGGCCCATATGTACATACCCACCTCCCACTGACAATAGTCCATATCATCATACCAGGATATATCACATGTAGAATGGATGAGCAGCTACCCCTACTGCCAAAAGCATGGCAGCAAGTGGAATACATTGATTCCCAATATGTGTCATGCACAAACTACAGAACAAACAGATCCTGCACCTGAACAGTCAGCTGAGCCTCACCCCCTACACAGGATGTGGAACTGTTGAATGTGTCACAGCTACATATGGCACTCCCCACAATTGTTGGTGCACAACACACCATGGGAAGTCAAGTCCAGTACGCCTATGAAGTCTGATCTGCAAGGTCATGGAGTCCATCATGGTTGCAGTCATAAACAGAGCTATTGGAAGCTGACATACACACAACCCTACCAACTGTGGTATGTTCATGTGCGGATCATGGTTCCCAAACATGCTAGGCTGTTTGCAAGGCAGCCACCCAGGACATACATCAATGAACACATCTACCCATGTGTCACATAGACTTTGAATAGCCCTTTATCAACATCCCAGACACATGTAGTATCCACAAAACCAACAAGCTGTGCATAAATATGTGTTGACATATGATGGAATGTCAATGTGTCCACAGATAGATCACACAAAGTAAGGATTCTGAGGTCTTGTTCAAGCTGTTGAAACCTGCTGACCCACATGGACCATTCCTCGAATGGCAAAAAACAAAGTATACACACATCACTATGTCCAGTCTGATGATGTCACCATCCTATAAATACAGCAGGAGAAGGGAAACTAGCCAGTAAAGCAAATAGCTCGCTGTGTAAATGCGTCTTTCTCTAGTATCATAACATAGTTAGGTAGGGGTTTGAATCCTGCAAACAGTGAGTGTGTGTGTGTTGGGGGAGTGTGTGTATGTGTGCAGTTTCCTTTGAGAGGTGTCCCCTTTTTGGAGACTGGGAAAACTCAATAAAAGATGTACATTCCTCTTTGGAAAGTCTGATGATGTCACCATCCTACAAATACAGCAGGAGAAGAAAAAACAGCCAGTAAAGCAAATAGCACACCATGTTAATGTGTCTCTCTCTAGTATCATAACATAGTTAGTTAGGGGTTTGAATCCTGAAAACAGTGCGTGTGTGTGTGGAGGGGGTGTGTGTATGTGTGCAATTGTCTTTGAAATTAGTGCCCCTTTTGGAGACTGGGAAAATACACTAAAAGAGGTACATTCCTCTTTGGAAAGACTGATGATGTCACCATCCTACAAATACAGCCGGAGAAGGGAAACTACCCAATAAAGCAGATAATGCGCCGTGTTAATGCATCACTCTCTAGTATCATAACATAGGTAGGGATTTAAATCCTGCAAACACTGACTGTTGGTCAATGCGGTGTGGGTTTTGCTTTTACTATGGTATGACATAGTATGATTACAACAGTAAGTGCATTGCACACATCAGGCATTTGCGTGGCAAATATATATGTGTACATGTCCCCTCAATCAGTACATAGGTGTAAAGCCTGCGTTCTACATGAATACATTTGTTTTCATTGACAGGTTGTGCCGCTGCTTCTCAAATCGTAGGTCACATATGTATGTATGTGACAAGGCCGTCCACTATTGTGTTCTGTGGCCAAGGTCATCTGTGGAACACACACCCATGACAGTTACTTAAGAGTAGTGTGAGTGAGGGTATATGCCTGGGGTATACGTCAGACATGGTCATACACAACAAAGACTGCCAAGAATGGACAGTCTTTATAGATGTATGACTGCCTTGTGGATATGCATTCAGGCCTCTAATGTCTTATGTGATACACCTTGGGACTCCACAATACCTATGGAAATGTGGATACCAAGGGACACATGACATAACATGAGGCTGTATGTACACATTGGTACCCAACATACATGTTGAGGGCTACCACCTGTGTGGTACTGACGGGATAGTATGTATAGTACATGAGGATGACTATGCCATAGTCGGCTTACTGCTATACAGCAAGTATCAGACAACAGGTATCTGTCTGTATGATACCCTTGTGTAGGATATGTGTCCCATCCAAGGAATGCATTGTAGGCCAATGCATGCATTTCCAGATTTGAATTGACACATCCCTAGTGTGTCTGCATGTACCTAAGGGGGCTATATGCTAAACAGGTGTGGTCACAGGAATGGGTGGCAGTCATTACCACTGTTTAGTGTTATAGTGTAGCACCAGAAGGATCCAGTTGTTACTGAGTTCCCTACTACTGTGTGTCATTTGTCAGGACATCATCCAATGATTGCTTATAGTCATGCTGTTGAGGTTGTGTATACTACCAGACCGCAAATCATTGACAGATATTAATGGTATCACCCACAGCATAGTGTCAACCCATGTCATACACGCGTCTACCCATGTTAGTACATAACTGTAGTAGAATGTATACTGGCCATTGAAAGATACTATGAGATGTTAACAATGTGTACGACAGGGTATTCCACATGTCCCATGTATCCACTATGCACGTACATGCAGACAGTGCGCATCCACCATGTTCACAGATGTACACTTGCTAATCTGTATGGCACACATCACACACGTACTGCCCACTCAATAACACATGCTGGCAACACATTACACTTCAGCGAAGTGGCACATGGGTGGACAATACATACTCAGACCTAATAGTGGTGTAAACAATGCTACATTGACAATCAGAGCTTTGATGCATAATGTCTGCTCAGATATACCTAAAAGGATGTCGTTACACTTCCTTGTTGACAAATTGCTATTATTGCTACACTGCTATAGTGTCACCCTATGCATCAGCACCATGTTAGCCTGTCCCTCCGTCAATGATGCAGATGACAGGAGGTGACACAGGTATCATCATATGCACAGGGCGTTTTGTTGTTTGCCAGAGCCTGACATTGACCCATCCAATCGACATGTCTGTGTGTGTGTGTGTGTGTGTGTGTGTGTGTGTGTGTGTGTGTGTGTGTGTGTGTGTGTGTGTGTGTGTGTGTGTGTGTGTGTGTGTGTGTGAGGGACAACAGTACAGCATGTGCCAATGTTGATGTAATGTGTGTGTATGTGTGAGCCCTAGTTGTTTGGTTGTTGTGGCTGCCATATACAGTAGTTTGTGGGACAGCCACAGACTGTACCTGCTAGGCTGTACAGATCACTGTCTCTGGCCATGGACACAGTACCTGTGCCTGGCAGGGGTGCTACGGACAGTATCGGGTACCAACCCTGACTGGGTACTGTCATCAGAGGCAGAGGTATGATGACTGGACCCATGTCCCTGCTGGGACTGGCCAGAGCTACGTGCACGTGGTCTAATGGGACGGTCAATGGACAGGCCAGCCCCAGCATTGCTGGGGCTGGTACTGCCACTACGGGAGAGGCTGTGAACTGTGGGCCATCCGCTACCAATGCCAGCTGTTGCTGTTGCTGGCATGCGTCCGCGTTGATGTCGCAACCGTCTCGCACAGTCTGGCTCATGGAAGACATGTTGTGGAGGGCATCTAATGTCTCCCCCGTCTATCAATGACCTCGGTGTAAGTCTGGATGGCACCGGCAAGGTCACGGATGCTGTCATTGATAGCGGTGTAATGTGCCTTCTGCACCCTAAGTCCCTGCCTGGTGTACCGTTCCATACGTGCTTGAGCTTGCATTACAGCCCGGAACATACTGGTCGTCGTAAGACCTGTGAGAGCATGCCTGCCAGGGGCAATACGACCAGTGGTGCTCCCCCGAGAACCCCTGGACCTCCGCCTATGTGGTACCTTTCCAGGTCTATGGCTATGGCTGCTGTGAGGGGATACAAGTGTCATGGGTAACACACTCTCCTGGTCAGTCTCAACTGTATGCTGTCCCTCGCCTATGGCCATTGGTGGTGAGGGATGTATTGACATTATGAGTTTGCGCATAGATGGGGTTGAACACTGTGCACTGTCGATTGGCAGACCAACGACAGACCCTGTCAAATCTTCCTGTGCCAAAAGACGTGTCATCATCACCACTATTCGTGGTAGTTGCTTCAGGTTGCCTGCTGCTTTCGCCAACCCTAACTCAGCACCTGTGAGAGGAAGATAGGAAACACACTTTACGGTCTACACATGCACACATGCACACATGAACACATGCAAACATGCACACATGAACAAATAAACACCTGCACACATGCACACCTGCCCACATGCACACATGCACACATGCCCACATGCACACATGAACACATGCACACATGCACACATGCACACATGAACACTAACACACTCCTCACTACAGCACATACACACACATACCAGCAATCCAACACATACTCTATAGTGGCTGAAGGTGGGTGTCAGTATCACAAGGTAGACAGTCACCACACATGTGTCAGCATGCAGAATATGTGTTGCACAAGACCATGCAGTGCAAGTGTAGACGCCCCGATTAAATGGCAGTATACATGGCTTTGATGCAACTGTAGTTGTTCAGTGATTGGCTACACCCTGGAACACAATGTGTACATGGACACAACATTGCTGTGCAGGTATTATCAGCTCTGCAATGCCCTGTGCACCATCACTCACAAGTATACATGCCATGGCTGCATGTGTTATCGGTGTGACACATAGATATCCATGTCTGAGTACAGTGTCTGTGTCCATAGCAGATAATAGTGGGCACGGGTGTAGCACATGCATACTATGTATACACACGGGATGTACGGTGCATGTTGACGTGAAGGAATCCCAATGCTCGACATGACCAGTGTACAGTGGTTATGGTGAGTGTGGGACATATTGCAGATATGTGGGTGCCAGACATGGCATGGCATGCTACACAACTGCAACATTAAACACCACACATACCCAATGTGTGTCAAGTGACCTATACACCCACTAGCATTCCAGGACATATATGTGACACTTTGTTTGGATGGTGACTGCTGTGCATATTGTGTATACTGGCATATGTAAGCACACAGACAACATGCTATGCATATTGTGTATAGGTGCATATGTTTGCACACACACAACACTGAGGTGCAAAGCAATGACTGCTATGAGTAGTATTGTGGTCACTGTAACTGTGCCATAATCAACATGCATCTTGTGGTCACTCACAGCTACTAATGTGTGCAAGACCACCTCCTAGCATGCTGTACCTAAACTGCAGTGCTGTGGCTACATTCACAATTACACATCCACCTTGTACATGGGTGTGTGAGGTTCCCAATAGGGAGCACTACCTAATATGACTGTGTTATGTGTTGCAGAGTATTGCACAGCCCCATGATAGGTCTCTACCCCTGAGGTACATCATGTGTTTGTGCATGACATGTGGGATACTGAAGTGTGACCTTACAGCGGGTGTGTGGTAATGCCAAATGTAGCATGTTTTCGTGTACTGCGTATGATAAACGTGTTCTGTTCTGTACAGCTGTAGCAACTATGCATATCCAATGTGCAGTACACTGTTGCCAGAATTTTGTCTGCTGCACTGTGCATTGTATGTGATTGAGGCAGCTACTGACTTTACTGAGATGATTGATGTCTCACAGCAAACATGCACAGCATGCATTATGTGTAGGTGTGTTACGTGTACATGGCCTACACCTCACTTATCACATGCACATTTCATTAAGAAATATTAAAGTGTTAACACACTCACCAGCATGTATCGTCTGCCCTGCTGTCACACCAGAGGGACCTAGAAGAATATGACACAGTTTGTCAGTGGCCACAACTGTGGCATTGCTACTGTAAGTGCGCTAAACGACAGTGGAACAACAGTCAACAGTCACAGGTGTACGGATACTATTCCAAATATCAGTATTGCACACATTAGGCAGCACAACTGCTAAACACACAGTACACATCTCACATATGTATATTCTAACAATACAGGTAATGGTAGTCTACAGCTAGGGCGTATTACCTGCATGCTCCATGTCATCCTGCTGGGTGGCTCCGGCCTCCATGATGACAAATGTGTGATGCTGTTGCTGCTGTAGGCCAGGATCTACCACGCTTAGGAGCAGCTCCTCCACTCTGGTGAGGGGGGATGTATGGCCACCCCACCACCTGTGGCAAGCTGTTGCCTATGGATATCAGACGCACGCTGTCGGACATGTCTAATTAAATCACTGCAGTGATGGCGTACCTGCTCATATGTCCGGTTATGCATGCCTATGTCACTTACCCGGCGAACAAGGTCTTGCCACAGTGCAGTATGGTCATGCTGGTGCTGGCTGGCCCTGGAAAAAAGCAGGTTATAGTGCTGCACCAGGCTGTTCAGAATTTCCTGCTCCTCCGCAGTGGAATATAATGGATTACATTGATGAGCCATAACCCTGGAAGACAATTAAATGATATGTGTGAGCATGTCATGTGGCACACTTAACATTATGAAGTACAGATATCACTTAACTGCCATATATAGCATCTATCTGTCTATCAGAGGATACACATGTTCAATACCACATATCAGTGCTCAGCCCACAACTGACAGTGCCTGCAACACTCCATATAACAAACCAGTATACACCAGTAGTCGGCACACTGTTTGGGATACAATGCACAACCTCGCCCCGGGGGTATATATATCAAGCTAATGCATGAAGAAATATGTCATCCAATGCAATGAATGTCATGTATATTTACAGTATTACCGGTAAATCACCCTAGTCTTTGATGCCATACCCCTACCTAACATATGTGCACGGTTGTTAATATAGCTGGCATACTGCTGTAACAGAGTATACATGTTGCTAGGTACACACACGTACCCTGTAACACACATGTGATTGTGGGCATGGTACAGGCATCATTAAACACACATCGGACATACATACAACACACAAATATATGCCGACACAGATGAGCATTACCTGTGTACCTTATAGTATTGTGTGCCCCTACTTACAGATACCTATGCCTGTGGTATGTAATCTGTGCAGACTACAGGAAACACACAAGACAGTGTTACCAGGGACTGTGAACATACACCATACTGTGCTGTTTAGGCCTACAGCTTCAGGTAGTACAACAGTTCATATGTGAGCTGGAGTCACCAGCAGTACCATTTACTGAGCATACATGTATTGCTTCAGCCTACATTGGGACACCACAGTTGTACACAAGAAACTACATCACAACATATGCCATCCTACTATGTCTGCATCCCAATAACTGACACATCTTTCTCTGGCCTCACACCTAGGACACAAACTACCATGACAGACACAACCTCACACTAAGCTATCACACCTTTACAAACCTTGCACACAGTCACTGTCACACTCATTCCACCTCACATAGCAGGTATTGCACTGAGTACATGTGTGTGTGCATTGTGTCATAGGTAGGTAATACGCTATTGGCCCTAGGGCCTAGAGCAGCTTAGCCATATGCTACCCTGGCCTTTGACACACGTGTAATGTGATTTCACTTGCTCCTGTCAAGCAGATACACAGAGGTGACTCCCAGGGCATATTACCTATCTCCAAAACAATCATCAGGGGTATGTATGACATCTGCTAATGAGGAGCCTTGTTTATTCATGCTGGGTGGTTTAGTCCAGAGTATGGCATATTTGTGGATAGGAACTTTTACCTCCAGCATGTGCTGTTTAGTGAGGTGACAAGAATTAGGGCCCTAGGTCATGTAGCCCAGAGGGATTGTGAGGTGTTGTCATGGTGGTTGGCCGACTGCTATGGGTGTGACATACCTCTTTATGTCCGGCAGTGGTAACCTCTGGGTGGGCGGTATGCAACGCACTCTAGCTGTGGTTTTGTGAGTCAGTCTGCATAGGGCATGTGTTTGAAGGCAGTATTAGTCCTTGTTAGGTATGTCTGTGGCCTTTCCACTTGCTGTAGTTGTCATGTGAGGTACATACCACATGGGGCATTGTGATGAGTACAGGGGAACACCAACCTATGTTTCCCTAGATGACACACCTTTTGTGATGACACGTACCATGTAGACAGATTAAATGACTACTGTGGCACTGTGATTATCAAAGGGGAGCCTACTGTCCACCTGTGTCCTGTGTACCCTCCTGACACCATCAGTGTTAGGCAGGCTACCACCTATGTGGCAGTTACTGCATAAGGTGTTTTGGAATGGGCTATGGCACTGCAGTATCAACACCGGTGTTCAGTCCATGCCTTGGACAACAGGCACCTGTTGCAGTATATATGACCCTGTGTCTCCCTCCCTCTCTCTCTCTCTCTCTATATATATATATATATATATATATATATACATACATACATACATACATATATACATATCTATCCATATCTATCCATATCTATCCATAGCTATCCATATCTATCCATATCTATACATATCTATACATATCTATACATATCCATACAGATCTATATATATATCTACATATATCCATATATATCGATATATATCTATATTTATCCATATATATCCATATATATCTAAATATATCCATATATATCTATATATCTATGCACACACACACACATATATATATATATATATATATACATGTATATATATATATATATATATATATACATGTATATATACACATACATGTAAACATCCATTGCTGTACATATAGCTGCACATATAGGCACATATACTGTCCACCTTTCATGGTGGGGATGTCAATTATGCAACAGTTGTGAGACATATGGTTATGTAATACTATGTACTACTATGTAAACTATGTAATACTATAAAACCCTTTCTTACACCTCCAGCCACGGTTACTATTGCTCGTACCCACCTCATCTCTACCTTGCTCTATGCCTCCCCTATCTATACCAAAATATGTAGAAGTAATCTGAGTAAACTTACATCCTCCTACAACAATATTGCCAGATTTGCAGCTGGGTCCTCCTATAGAACTCATCACTGTATCAATCTGAATCAGTTAGGATGGTTAGAGCTGCCAAATTTAATATTTTTCAATCAATTAATAGTAGCCCATAAGATCCTGTATTTACCTCAAAATACACCCATACTTACTTCCCTAGTCATCCCCTATAATAACCTCCAGACCTTATGCTCAGCTAATAACCTACTTGTACAAATATCAAAATCCAACAACTTAGCTGGTGACACCTTGTTCTCCAATACAGTAGGTAAAGCCTGGAACATCCTCCCAAGCCAGCTAACCTCAATATCCTCTATCAGCTTATTTAAACGCAAGCTTAAACCCTACCTCAAATCACACTGGCTATGCCCCTGTGTTAACCCAGACTATGTACCTAACTATTAACTAGACTTCCACAATTCCTAGCCTTCCATGATCATGATCTTGTGTTGTCTCACTAATTTTTAGTGAGCTTAACCTTCCTTAGGATTTTTTCTCATGTAAATAAGTATATACTGTGGAATGATCATACACCTTCATATAGTATCACAACCTATGTGTTAAATAACACTAGAAATCCATCCTTGTTTGCTGTTCTTCTATACTCTATCTATTGATCTCTAGTGTTTTTCTTTCTTAGGTTTTTGTGAGACCTTAGTATCTCTTATCATAAATTACTAGGTGTATCTAATTTTGTAATATGTTATAAAGATTTGTACTACATTTCTAATACAAATGTATTAGTCTTATTCATCTATTCTTAGATAAATTTTTCCTTTTTCCTACTGAAATATAAAATTTATAATCTTAGGCTTGTACTATTATTCTTAAAACTTCTTATGTACCAAATTATACTGTTATTGTCTTTGTCTTGACCTTTTATGTTGTTGTAATTTGTGGAGCTTTTCTCCCCGGGCCTCCACTGAAAATGGACATATATCCAACTGGACTAGCCCGGTCAACAAATGTAAAATAAAAAGAAAAATAAATAAAATTGCACAATGTTGTGTAGAATGCATTCTGCTGTCCTCAGATCGTATAGCTGTTGCAGGCCTCACTGGCTGTAGCTCAGTCCCACAGCATTTAACACCACATTACATATACCAGCACTGCTTGCTTTCTGCAATGCCACACACTACAACCTACATACATATGTGCACATAGCAGCCTTCAACAACATACATATGTCCAGCCTTCACTAACAGTTGCAGTATGTCCCTTGCCCAATGCAAATATGCATGTACATATAGATATGGACTGCTGCCACATATGGATGATTCACAGTATGTAGAGTACCCTTCAGACACATCTTTCGGATGTCAACAAATACATATCTGTTACATATCTTACCTTTGTATTCCTCACCTCCGTCTGTTGTAGGTGTTGTCTTTTTTTTTTTTTTTTGGTTTTGTTTCCTCTGTGTGTTGCTGTTTGTTTTCAGTGTCTGTCTCCTACTGCCTGTGTGTGTCTGTCTGTCTCTGTCTGTCTCTCTCGCTCATGTTCTCTCTCTCTCTCTCTCTCCCAGTTGTTGCAATGATATTATTGCATGTGTGGACAGCAGATACAGGCTGCTTTTCTAGGTATCTGCACATGTGCATGTGATGGCCTCTGCACCAATTGGTGCCCACCATTTAGTAATTGCATGCAGCCTGCTGTGTGGTAATTGCAGTTCTCACTGTGATTTCAGGACACTGCTATAAAAAGATAGGTTAGGTAGGCATAGCCCTTTCAGTTTTGCAAGGTGGGGACCATGCTTGTTTGCTGTGGACACTGTTGTCTCAGTCAGAAGGTTGGTATATGTCTCATATCTGAAGCTGGGTTGTAGCCAGTGAAATGCATGTTGTACGGAAACGTGACTGTTGCTTCTTCCAGTACACTCTTCTCAGTGTGTAGGTTTACTCACACCTCCTAATGCTAACAGTGGATACATGGGAGTATGTACTTTCTTTTTGAATTTGAGAATTAACTGGCATACAACAGTAGTTATTGCTATGTATTCCTATGGCTTTCCTATTTTCCCTTTACATTCATTCATTGTAATGCATGTTATATTTCTTTCAGCACCAAGTTATTGTATATCTGCTGTGGCTTAGTGGTATGTCATGCAGACTGGGGAGTCCAATGTGTGGGGTTTGAGACTGACAAGGGTATTTTATTTTGTTGCTGAGCAGTACAAGGGCCCTGTCGTACAGAGTGACTAAGGCACTTTTAAGCAGTTGTAAGTGGGTTTGTGCGGGTTTGCGCGACGCTTAGCGATGCTAAGCTAAGCTTAGCTTCGCTTATTTTATTTTAGCAATACTAAGCTAAGCTTGGTGTAGCTTATCATATTTGAGCAATGCTAAGCTAAGCGCACACATGCGCACACTGGTGCAAACCTGCTTACTACTGTTTACAAGTGCTCACTTCAGCTAACCCCTGCACTCATTTCTTTGACAGAAAAGTAAATGGGAAGATAGGAATGTGGTGATAAAGGGTGCACAAAGAGGGGAAGACAGTAGGGAAACCAGCTCAGGATGTACAGGATGGGTGTGGAGAAGGTCCATAGCTGCCCATTTCCTTACCAGCAACAGCTGTGCATATGCAATACATTAGGAGGGATATTTGAAACATTCCACCCCTGAGAGAGGGGTGAGGACATCTAAGTATTTTGTATTACCAATTACGAATATCAGGCACATGCACTATTTGTGAACTGCTATACTGTCATTAGTACGTTACTCACTTCTGAACAGTTTGTGGTTTGTTTGTGTTGACATTATCACAGTCTGCTCAGGACAACTGGACATATTTCACTACTGTGCATGCCTACCTACACCCTTGGTTGTGCATGACTACACAGGTATATAGTACCTTTGCGTAGGGGTGCAGAACTGCAGAGTGCATTATTTATTATCGTGTGATGTTTATCTTGCTGAACATGCAGAGTTGCTGTGTACCTGTAAGTCTATAAAGGCTAGTAATCTGTCTGAGTAGCTCCCACCTGTGGACATATCCAGATGGTTGACAGAGGTTAGCCTAGTATTCATTGACTGTACACCACACCAGTCATTTCAGCACCTGAACAATGGCATTGTCACAGGTGGTTGCTAGCAGTACATGGCTACATCCTTTGATATTTCTGTGTTGTACTCCTACATAAGGGCATGCTTGTGGAATTCATTTTACAGCTATTCGCAGAGTATGTAACAGCAGACAGGCTGATATGCCTGTGTGTTTCTGACTCTTCCAGACCTCGGAAAACTCTCAGGTATATATTTGAACAGCCTCAGGGAAAGTACATATCAGTAGGATACACCTGTGATATATTTCAGATATTTTGCAGTTGCAACTTTGGGGGATTCTGAGCATATGTATTGTTACACCTTTTCTGACGTGCAAGCAGTGTCTACTCTCACTTATTGACATTTATCATTACATGGGATTCCCCACCATTCTGCCTATTGTTACTACATTTCACAGGGAGTCTGAGGGGCACAGCTAACATTTGTTTACAAATCAGGGACATCCCTGTAAACCAGTCACAGTTGGGAGGTCTGGCCTCTGACCTATTCAAATATGCCAGTGTTTATCCTGCTCTGATACTGTGTGGGGTTTGTAAGGTGCTACTGTAACATTATTCCCTACTTGCATGGCTGGTTCTCTTTTCACAGTCATGTCATGCAATTCCACAACACTTGCTGGTTAAGGGCCACAGAACATGATTTGCGTTATGCCATTCCTAGTCTCCCTTTACATTCACTCATTGTAATGCATGATATATTTCTTTAAGCACCCAGTTATTGTATATCTGCTGTGGTGTAGTGGTACTTCATGAAGACTGGTGAGTCCATGGTCCCAGGTTCGAGACTGACAAGGGTATTTTATTTTGCTGCTGAGCAGTACAAGGGCCTTGTCATACAGAGTGACTAAGGCACTTTTAAGCAGTTGGAAGCGGGTTTGCGCGGGTTTGCGTGATGCTTAGCAATGCTTAGCTAAGCACACACAAGCTCACACTCGCGCACCCCCACTAACTACTGCTTAAAAGTGCTTACTCCCGCTAACCCCCGCCCTAATTTCTTTTAAAGAAAAGAAAATGGGGAGATAGGAAAGTGGTGAAAAAGGGGGCACAAAGAGGGAAAGACAATATGGAAACCAGCTCGGGATGTGCAGGATGGGTGTAGGGAAGGTCCATAGCTGCCCATTTCTTTACCAGCAACAGCTGTGCATATGTTTGAAATTTGGTGTGAAATTTGGAACCTTCCACCCCTGATAGAGGGGTGAGGACAACAAAATATTTTGTACTGCCAATTAGAATTATCAGTTTACATGTCCAGCGGACATGTGTGCGAATTGGGCAGCTATGTATGGGGCATCATTTTTTTGTGGGAGCAGATTGCCCTTTTTTTTAATTTTTTTTTTCAGGTGAGAGTGGAATATGAGGTAGAGGAAGTAGGTATATTTGGGGAGGTAGGTTGGGGAGGTAAACAGACAAGACAAACAAGATGCATACAGGGGCGGAGTTTGACACATGTGGTGGGTGAACACAATTGACGGGGAAGGATGTTTGGAAATCGCAAGCCCATGAGCCCACAGATGGTAACAGTGGAACTGAGATCCCCACCCATGGGCAGTCACCACTGCACCTTCACAGCCCAGAGGGTGGCTGTGCTGAGGGCTGTGTAGGATGGGCAGGCTCACCTGAGAAATGCGCCACTCTCACCTTGAGCTGGCATAGGGGATCAATGACTGAATGCTGGATCTCCCTACGCACCACAGCCTGGACCCTAGCAAGTGTGACAGGTGGCCCTCCTGCACCCACGCTTGCACGGGGGGATGAGCCCCATCCCCTGCAGCACTTCCACCCAAAGGTGGCACAGGACCAATGGAGGAGGGGAGCCCGGGCTGGGCACCAGACCTGCTGGTGCCAGGTGCACTCGCCAGATGAGGAGGAACAGGTGGATCCGCTGGGACCAGCCTTCCCATATGTTCTGTGAGTAGGTGTGTTTAATTACAAGTTAGACAACAGCATTCCAGGTTAGTTGTAACAGCATGCAATAATATTCCCATTAACCCAACACACCAAGGTTCCAACAGTTGAACAGCAAGCATAACACATGCATATATTGAACGACAGTGGATATTCCAACAGCATGCAGGGATGTTTGGTAGCAACAGGCCACCATGAACATGGTGTTTGAACAGGGCACATGCATCAACATCAATGCAAATATTTATAAAACAATAGGACATATGTCCCAACAAATAGTTAAGATTACACATACCCATTGAGATGTGGAATTGCATGGTTTATGCACATGCGGTAGGGTGTAGAAAAAACCTCGGTTAACATCTTATAGTGACCTTTTAGTCTACACTACATTCCCAGTGACTGCAAGTGTATATCCCCTACCTGTATTATTACACTTGCCATCATACATTAGGTTGTGTCATGGGTTTGGCTAGTTCAATATATGCCTGACCTATATCTGACATACTAACTGTCCAGGATGCAGATGTTACTGCTACATATTTCTTGTTTGCATTTATATTTCTTTATCTACATATCTGGGATGTTTTCACATGACATTTTCACTTTGATTTGTACAGAACCCTGCATTTCTTGACACACACTCACATTTCTGGTGAATAATTACATGCGACACATGTGCCAGGTTTACTTATTCATGCCAGCCAGTAACTGACTATTGTGGACTGTATATATGTTTCACAGCTACTAGCACTTCCATCATCCACTTTATATGGGACTGCATAACTCTGGGTTGCCAGCACATTTTCAAACAGTACTGTTTGTATAATGCAAGGGTACAACAACATTTCAGACTCTGTGACACAGACACACTCTGGGTTTTAGACCTTTATTAATGACATTGCACACTTTTCCACAGGCTCACCCCTTTATTTGTTTTAACGGTGTTTATGGCAGACATGTTCAAGTCATATTATACCTTTATTAATAGGTTAGAACAATCTTTTTTCAGGCTCACTCACTTATGTTATATGACAGTGCCTGCAGAGATATTATTCCAGACATATGTTGCCTTTCTTGATGGGTTACTACACTCTTTTTCTGCCTCTCTGACATTTTTATCTGACAGTACATGCAGAGGACTTATTCCAGCAATTATGTGGCTGTTTTATTGGACTACAACACTTTCTTCATGCTCTCTCCCATATTTTATATAACAATACATGCAGAATAATCACTAACCTGCCTGGTGGTGCAGCCTTAGCAGCCTATCAGCATAGGCTTGCTGATTCATGGCATGGTCACCTGCAGCTGTCAAGTAAATGAGGGGATATTGAGACATACTTATCCGTTATACATACTCCATTATCAATTCTTACATACTGCATTCCATGGCTACATACTCAGTTGTGGGGCATTCTGCATCCCACGGGCCTCCTGTATCCACTGGTTCAGGCGGTCCTACTTTTGTCTCTTCAGGTCTGCATGGTGGTGACGGACCTGCTCATCAGTCTGAGGAACGCCTGTGGCACTGGTGAGGTCACGAGCTAACCGGTTCCAAGCCTCTGCCTTGTACTTCGTCCCTTGGAACTGGCCCTGCAGGAGTCTTGACTCGTGACGGTGGACAAGGAGCCAAACCATGTATTTGGACTCTTCGATGCCCCAACGTTGCACTCGGAAGCGTGAACCCTCTCCTGCACCTGCCATTCTGTCTGCAAATGTGAGCTACAATCAGTTTATGGTGAGTATTCCTGCCTATGTGGCTTAAATATGCTGCATTTCCCGCACTTTTTTGTGATTGGCTGTTTTGTACAATTCTTGGCTGACTGCAGACCTGCTTAGTAATGGTTAAACTACCATTCGTAAGTTTATGAATGTTAATAGTGGCTGCTTCCCCTATGTTGTCATGGCTTAGTGGTTCTGTACTTTGATTATGATGCATAGGGTCCTGGGTTCAAACCTTGTCATTCTTTTATTTTAATACTGTCTAGACAGGCTAGGGGGTGTGGCTGAGCTTAAGCAACTTAGCTCTACATTGCTCCTCGGTGCCCTACGGTACCCTGGTTGGCGCGGCACGCACGTCTGCACTAACACATTGCGCTGGGTAAAGCGCTTTTAAACTTTGAGCAACTCTATTGCGCTGGGTAAAGCACTATTAAACTATGTGCAACTCTGTTTAGCTGGGTAAAGCGCTATTAAACTATGTGCACCTCTGTTTAGCTGGGTAAAGTGCTATTAAACTATGGGCACCTGTGTTTAGCTGGGTAAAGCATTGCTTAACAGCAGGCTATTATATATCTGGGTCCTTTGAAAATATATATTTTGTTCACTGATACATTGGCCATTTCACTGCTTTTAATAACATTTTAATCATATATGTCTGTTTTTATTTCAAATACTGATTTAAAACATAAATAAGAAGGGGAGTGGTGGCACTCGAACCGTGAATGCCTCCTCTTTGTGCATACGCTCTACCATTATGCTATTGAAATTTTTGTGATTTGCATAAACATTCTTTCTTATGCTCTTCCATGTCGGAATTGCTAACTATAGCTAAGCAATGGGCACACCCGCGCACACACGCACAAATACGAGCAGCTATATTGTGGATTTAAAAAAAATAAATAAATATTTTACTTTTTATAACTGCGATGGGGTTTACAGTGTCAGGGAGTGTGGTCTTGGGTGCAAGTACATTTGAGCAAACTCGCTCTTGTGTGTTGACATTTTGCTTTTACTACACTTGCAGGGACGTGGACATTTAGACTGCTCGGCAGTCAGACACGCCCCCTGCTTTCATACTCGGTCCGTGTAAGAGTTACGGTTGAGTCAGCATGCCCTCATGAATATTCATGGCATGCTGACATCATACAGTTCAACTGCAGCTTCCGAGTAAGAATTATTAAGTCTTACACGGAGGATTCTTGAGTCTGGGGGTATGTCATTGTAAATATTAATATAATCCACAGGCTGTTTTGCAAATGTAAGAAAACTAAATGTAAGAAAAACTGTGTTATATTGTCTGAACTTCAAAAATGTAACCACAGTGTACACTGCTGGAAGAAAGCTGATAAAGTAAAGCATTTTATGACTGTTTGATCTCAAAGCTCAGAGACAGGATGTCTGGATGAAGGAATTCTTTCTATTGTCTTAGGGCAAGAGTTAATTGCTAGATTGTACATGTATAATGTCTTTTATTTATGTGGCTTCCTGACCAGGTGCAAGCTTACTAAGAAATGTAAATTTAGAGTTTCTGGTAGCTTGTGAACCAGAGAAGTGTCAAGAATGATGTACTCTAAAATGAAGCAGCAAACACAAAAGGACTCTGCAAGTATGGCAGCTACAAGGACTCAAACCAAGGCAAAGTGCAAAACAGAAAAGAGAGACCAGCAGCTGTAGCATCAGTAGCTTTTATTAGGCTGGTAGTAAAAACTCCATAACCATGTAACACAGACCGGCTTTGGCTAAAAATCTTCTAAGCCTTCCTCCTTTACACTGAGGAAGGCTTAGAAGTTTTTTAGCTGAAACCAGTCTGTGTTACATGGTTATGGAGTTTGTACTACCAGCCTAATAAAAAATACTGATGCTACAGCTGCTGGTCTCTCTTTTCTGTTTTATACTCTAAAAGGAGTCAGCAGTGATATATTATCAATTTAAGAGATCTCAGAGGGAAAGAGATTGCATTTTGCATTTGTCTTCAGAACTGACAACATCACCAGCACTCTGCCTTTCCTCTATATGTGAGTTTGTTTAAAACTTAGTACTCTCTTACAAATAGATAGAAAATAGCAATATTAGACTACCTGCTTTCTGTATTTATGTCAGACTATCCTACAGTATTGTTTTAAAGTTACTGTGTCTGAACTCTTGACAAGCACTGTGTTGAATTGAGAAGACTTGCCTTGTGTTATTATTATTTATTATTAAATATTTTAAACCTTTCAACTGTGGCTGTTTTGTGTACAGATAATTTAAGCTCTAGAGTACTTGCATGTATTTAGTGATACTGTACTAAGCCACTCCAATAGCCTTTAAATTTCTGGTCAGACTTACTAATTGGATAACAGTATTATTGCACAGAGAAATCGGTCACCCTTTGGGAAGGGCCTTATTGTAGCTGATAAGTATGGGTTCTGGTGGCAGTGGATTACTACCTTATAGCCTGAGCAGAAGGGGCATACCTAGTGAACCTGTGCCAGCCTTACCCAGAAGTGTTTGGATATTTGTATATAAATCATATCTCAAAATGTGTGTGTGTGTCAGCTACTTGGGCAGGGATATGAAACACTGGTTGGATAGATGGGGTGCTGGCAGGACTTGTCTTGGAGCCCTGGCTAAGGACTTGACTCTATAGCTATGCCAGTGGGGAGTCTTATTGGGGATCTGGAGAAAAAGGGAGAAACCAGCCCCAGACTGACTGTGATCTCTGTGTGCTCTTAAGGGAAATTGTACTTTACAGTGTGTGTTCTTGTTATCCTCCCAATGTGCACTCCCATCACTGGTGTTAGTGGTGAAGATTGAGGCTCCTTGATTACTGGGCCAGTGCAGGGGCATCACACACACACACACACACACATATATATATATATATATATATATATATATATATATATATATATATATATATATGTATGTGTGTGTGTGTGTGTGTGTGTGTGTGTGTATGTGCATGGCAGTCACTACTGAAGTGACATCCCAACCTCATGTGCAATCCTGGGAGAAAGGGGATGTGGCTGGATGGATATTTATAAAATATTTTGAAAATGCTGAGATGTGTTTTGACAGCTATTTAGCCTAGTGAGTAAGTACCAGTATCCCTGTAGGATTTATTAAGTTATAGCATGAGATCAGCATGGTACACCATGCAAATGTATTTTATTTCATTTGTTAACTGGGGTAGAACTCTTCTCTTGATGGGCCATTTTCAAGTTCATTCTAGGTGAGAGAAGAAAAGGAAAAATATACATCGGAAAAAAAATGTTTGTTTGCCACTATTCAGTATACAAAAAGCACACATCAGGGAAAAAATGTTTTTGGCAATCCAGTTTATAAGTAAGAAAACAGTGCATAAATAGGTTAAGTAATGTGAAGACAGTACAGTAAAAATGGACACCTGTCTTAAGCAATTGATGTGCATCATCATTCAGGAAATGAAGTACAAAGTATTGAATGAAACTGCTTAAGTTATATGTTTCAATTTGAATAATGATACGCTGTGTGTTTGTGTGTACATTTGGGTCTGAATGCTTTGCCTGAACGTTTTATTGTTGAAATGGGAATCATTAACTTGATAGGTTGATTCCTGTTTTCTCAAAGTAGTAGCAGGGTTTGCCTTCTATCTTCAAGACTGGGTAACAGCAGCATTTAGGAATTTTCTTGTTTTCCCACTGTTATGTGATATTGTAGTTGGCATATTTAACTCTTTCTTTTGGTTTATTTTTCTTGACTTGTCAGCTAAACATTCTGTTGATGTTGATTGATGGAATTTTAATTGACAGAGTGAGTTTTTATTACTTTGTTATATGTATGTGTGTGTGTGTGTGTGTGTGTGTGTGTGTTTGTGTGTGCATATCTCTCTCTCTCTCTCTCTATATATATATATATATATATACACACACATATATATATATATATATATATATATATATATATGGATCTACCTTAGTAGATTGACATGTTAAAAGAGCGAACACGAATTAACCGACGCCAGAAGATCGCAAGTCACTTCACCGACGCCAGAAGATCGACAGTGCACAAACACGACATCGCATACACCCGACACATCATACCAACAAACAAAACAAATCCGCTATCCAAAACCCACACACACAACACAGGCACACCAAAATCCTTACAAACGAACACTAACCCATACATACACAACTATCTACAACCCTAACCCAAACCCTTACCCTAAGGTCCGTCACTATCACACTCACCTAACCCGCCTAACCCTAACTCACTTATCCCACCCCTACCCCTACAGACCACCAACATCGCACACTTACCTTACTCGCACCCTTACCTAACCCGCGCCCTATCCCTAACTCACTTATCCCACCCCTACCCCTACAGACCACCAACATCGCACACTTACCTTACTCGCACCCTTACCTAATCCGTGCCCTAACCCTAACTCACTTATCCCACCCCTACCCCTACAGACCACCAACATCACACACTTACCTTACTCGCACCCTATCGTCCGTCACTACCGCATACTGACACATCCTTTCCCCATCGCAGTGTTCTCAGCGTCGGTGTCTTCCTCCGTCGGTCTTCTGCCTTGTCGATCTTCTGGCGTCGGTGAAGTGACTTACGATCTTCTGGCATCGATTAATTCGTGTTCGCTCTTTTAACATGTCGATCTACTAAGGTAGATCCATATATATATATATATATATATATATATATATATATATATATATATAAATATATATATATATATATATATATATATATATATATATATATATATATATATATATATGCTTACAGTCAATATGTTGAACATGGATTGTGTACAATTTAGTTGTGCGGGAGTTAGAATGCAGAAAAACATTTGGGAGACAGTTAAAATGTCAACTCCGGAAGACCAAAGATGAGGACAGTGGGGATTTGGTGATTTACCCTTTTCTGCACTGTGGTCCAATCTCGGAGTTGGAATATATAAGTGGCAGGAGGTGTGAGGGGTGCAGGGCAGCTTGTCCCCTGCAAAAAATGACTGTTAGTGCATTGTAGTCCAGACACCACAGTGCAGTAGTCAAATTTTACTTTGAATGTTTTGGTGCTCGATCTTTAATGCTGTTTACTATTTTGAACATCGAACATGTATACCGCATTTTTGATAGGTTTACATTGTGAAGTTCAATGTTTCAACAGTAAACCATACATATATATATATATATATATATATATATATATATATATATATATGGATTCACTTCAGAAGCCTGAAATATCGAAAGCCTGAATTTCATAATCCAAAATACCAAAAGCATGAAAATTCAAAATCCTGAAAACTCAAAAGCCTGAATCCCAAAAGTCTCTAAATATACAGACCACATAGAATAACAATATTCCAGTACAAGGACACAAAAACACATACAAGACAAAGGATAACACTTTTCACCAGTATGGGGAGGGTGGACACCCCCTGCTAATTAAATATATCAACTCCAAGATTGCACAACACAGAAAAAAAATGGCAAACATGCTATCACATGTTTCATGACTGCCAGTTGTAACCTTAGTAATGTTCCCTTTTAATTTGCTATACTACAACACATGATAGTGTAGAGAAGTGCAATCTTGGAGTTGATATATTTAAGTATTGGGGGTGTGGGGGGCACAGCCCCCCACATGGGGGTTGCAGGAGGGCTTGCCCCCCCTGTTTATATTTGGTGGAATGTAATCTCGTATGTGTTGTCTTCAGTCAGTACGTGTATTCTATGTGTTTTCAATCTTATGGGATTCAGGCTTTTGAGTTTTCAGGATTTTGAATGTTCAGGCTTTTGGTCTTCCGGATTATGTAATTCAGGCTTGTGATATTTCAGGCTTCTGATGTTAATCGATAGATAGATAGATAGATAGATAGATAGATAGATAGATAGATAGATAGATAGATAGATATAGAACTTAGGCACTGCTGTTTTGGACAATGTGTCCACTTAGGATTTGGGGAAAACAATAGAATGATTGGGTTGCATGGCTAGCCTTATAAAGGCCCTAGTGGTTATTAGCCTAGTAAATACCAATGAAACTGTGAACCTATAAAACTAAAACATCTAAAGGATAACAGTGTGAAGGGAAAGAAGGAGCAAAGGCAGAAAACATACTACAATAAAAAGCTGACTATGAGAGTGAACAGTAAATGGAGAGGGTTAAAACTGACCAGTCAGTGCTAGGTTACTATGGTTAACAGCATAAATGCACCAGTTTTATTTCTATTAGGTCTTTTTATCTCCCAAAATACATAATTTATAAATGTTGAATTCATCTGAAATTGCTATAAAATTACTGGGCCTAGGCAAGATGAATAAATAGGAATCCTTGAGTAGTAATACCAGTTTCTCCAAACAAGTAGAAGACATCTCAACTAAACAGCATCATTTAAAGTCATTTTCTAATACACATGCCTGCAATGCATTCTGTGATGTCAATGATCCTTTGAAGCTGTTTGTGGTAACTGTTACAAAAACCTTCTCAGATAAAAGAGAGCTAAATTGTTTGTTTTTGATATAAAGGACCCATTTTATATTTGATGTGTAACTGAAGGGAGAGTGGGAGAGCAAAGGAACATCCTCTGTTAAAGTCAATGGGACAATGATTTATGTCTTATAGTATTTGTCTTATGTTTAATTTTGTAAATAATTTATGAAACTGATCATCAAACAAGACTTGCTTATAGATACTAAGCCAGTTTTGTATAGCAGGAATGTAGATAGCCTACACTCCACAGAAATCAAAAACTGGAGAAAAAAATGGAAAGTGGATATGGATGGTAATAATAGTGATAAATATAGCTGCTGAAAGATGAAAGATGCAACATACTGCAACATGTGATGCAAATCACAAAATATTAAGATAAGGAACAATAGTAATAAGGTTTTCTTTTACAAGAGATCAGAAATGGCTCTGAGATCAAAAAGTGTTTGCATTTGGTTGTGCCAGCAAGCACTTCAGTCCATTGTTATCTTTAAAAAGTATAGGTATAGGTTTAGTGGTCATGACTGACAATGGATTTATGGAATTCTGTACTGGAATATTGCAATATGCAAAACATGGCAGGATATCTGCTTCAGCTTTACTTTTCTTATCTGTTTGTCAAGGTAGAGTGCTTATCTGCATGTACCTTTTTCAGGCTCAGGCTGGCAGCCCTCTTTGGTTAAGTGGCTTGCTTGGTGACAGTAGACAAGTGGAGAGTGAGAGACTCAAACCATTAACCACAAGCAGTAGCTCTTTAAAAGCTCATAGCTCTGCCTTAACTGCCAGACTACATACTTACAGAACTGCTTTGCTTTAAGGTTAATTGTAGTACAAATAGTACACACACAGTGAGCCTGAATTCTTGGGCCAGGCATAAGCCATAAGTAAAGATGAACAGTTTGTGGCTTAATGAATGGATACACTATTCCTGACATCCTAGTTTGCAAACATTTTTTTTCATGCAGTTTTAAGTACATAATTTAAATTAATTTTATTAGTTAAATGATCCTTTCCAAAACCTAATTTAGGCATTCCCCAAATGAGTAGTTAAAGGGTTAATTAGATATTTACGGACAGTTTAGAGTAGTCGATCAGCCAGCATGCCTTGTGGAGATGGAGAAAGCAACACACAGCTTAAGGAAGAGTCTGTGGGAACCCCTTATTAATGTTGTCTTTTTTTCTGAAGGACACATAGGGAATAGGCAAACTACACATAGACAGTGACCAGAGGTCAAATATGAACTTCAGATTATGGAATTCAAGGGCATCTACACTAATGTTCTCCAAGAAGGGCTGATATAGACAAATAACTGGTGTCAGAACCGCACACTAAAACTAAATGCCAAGAAATGCATAATAATATCCTCTGGGAAATCAGTCACCCCTGTTCACCATCATACTGACAACACACCCCTAAGAACTGACCCAGAAGTTAGAGACCTGTGGACATATGTAGACAGTAATCTAGCCTTTGACCATTGCATGTCTGTGATAGTGAGAAAATCATTCTATGTTGTGCAACTTACAAACAATGATATGACGTCTAGGTCAAAGGAGGTCATTGTTCCACTGTATTTGGCATTCATCAGACCTATTATTGAATACAGTGCTCCCTTTGGTATGCAATTAACCAGGCAAATTCAACAACTGGAACATTTACAGAGGTTCTCCACTAAAAGAATACAGGGCATAAGTAACATGTCCTATGCAGACTGCCTCAAGGCCCTATCCCTATATTCTGTTTCCTACAAGCAGTTGAGTGAAGATAAACGTCTGGCATACAAGGCATCATCAGACATCTCTCTAATAGACCTCTTGCATAGCTGTAAAACAAACAACACCAAAATGACCCATTTTAAAGACTTAAACCTTGCCTCCGATATAAATAGGACCTGCTGGAGAGACAGATATGTATCTCAGAGACTACCCCTTCTCTGGGATAGACTCCACATTCATGTAAAACAAAGTTCCTCTGTAACCCAATTCAAGTGTAACTTGGACAGTTGGATGGGGACTAGGAAATACATTCCTGGTTTGGCACCTATACCTCTAATGGACAGAGGCAACCTGTAAATGATTCATCCCGCAGGGCCTAGCTTGTAAATGTGTCATCTCCTGAGTCCCTGCTTACACTTACCGAAGGTGGCAGAAACTGCCAGCATTTGGGATGCATGGCTAAGCTTAAAAAGGACCCACTGATTATTACATTAGCCTGGTATACACCTATTAACTTATAAATCTCTGACTACTATAACAACATGCTGTTTGACCATCAGTGGTAGCATTATTATCCCATCAGACATGACACAAACTGGCATTTAGGTAAAGCCTTGAATTTCATTGTTAAAAAAAACATCATCTTTTAGGCCTTGGGCAGAGGAGTGTCAGCAGATATATACATTCTATGCAGCTGAATACATTTTCTTCACAGTTGGGGGTACTGTAGTCTGGAGTTTGGAGAGTGCAAGCCTGCATGAAAGTATAAAATTATTAATCTGATTTCATTAAAAACTTGGAGATGTCAATTGTAAACAGTGAGAAGGAGAAATTCTGAAGCTTTCCATATTTTAAGGAGAGGTGGACTGATTTTGGAAATTGTGAAGTGCAGTTGACCTGAGCCAGTTCTGGCCTTTGTGGATGGCAGAAACTATTGATATCCTTGATGGATTGTGTTAATGGTTTCCACTTTGCTTTCTATGTGTCTTTTACTAAAGTGACAATTTATAAATATAGCAACATAAGTCATTCTGTCAATATTTCCACTAATTTAGAACCTTGGTGTTACCTGTTCTTTAATAACTGTTGTAGTGAGCATTTTGTGATGATGCAATGCAGCTCTGTGCATTCCCTGGTTAACACCCTGAGATGGTACAGACTGTGTGGCACAACTTGAACTTACAGTTTCTTATCTGTGTTTATCTCCAAATAGTTTCCAAACAGCAAGAATAATGTGGCATAGTTTCCAAACAGCAAGAATAATGTGGCATTTGTAACATGTTTCCATTATTAAACACCATATGCACAAAAGGAAATGGCCCAACAGTCATACATTTTAAAGCTTTGTAATTAAGAAGTCCTTTAATGGAAACAGGACTCATACAGAGGTTTAGCAATGTACCTTAATCATCTGCTCAAAAGCATATCTTTAAGAATTCCAAGAGGGGTATATTCATGGCTTTAAGAAGCTATCACACTGTTTTGACTTGTAGGAAGTAAACAGTCCATAATATATGAAACATAGAACTGGACAGATAGTATTTCAGTAGAGTTAGCAGAGACACTCTAAACATACTGAAAGAATAGTTACAAAGTATTCCAGTGGCAGGTATGGAATTAATTACTTTGAAGGAAGAAAAAAGGAAGCACTGGGTGACAGAACACAACCATCGGTGGCAAAAGCTGGCAGAGATCTGACAAGGTAGCTTGGACACTGCAAATGACATAGTAACATTCCAGGTCATGAGGTCGGGCATCGAGTTTTGAGATGCAAAGCCACACCAGTTGGTACTGAATACCATTTTCTTTTTTGTCAAGCAAAGTGTTGCTGGCACTTAACTTAAAAGTGATTGGGGTCTGACATGCTGCAGTCCTGAGGTGGGAATAGCTGCAAGCTGAGGCAAAACAGAAAACATCTTTGGGACATCAGTGGATGTTAACTTTGAGAGCAGGAGCAAAACTGGGCCTTTGTATAGGTGAGGGACGAGTTGAACCCTGTACTACTAATGGATAGAGGCAGCTCCTAAATGCTGTATACCATGCATTGGTCCCCTCCAGTTATCTATGGTATGGTCTCAGTTATTCTCATTGGGGTAATATATAATTACTGACCATGGGAAGGCTTGGCATGGTCTCAGTTATTCTCATTAGGGGTAATATATAATTACTGACCATGGGAAGGCTTGGCATGGTCTCAGTTATTCTCATTAGGGGTAATATATAATTACTGACCATGGGAAGGTTTGTTATGATCTCAGTTATTCTCATTAGGGGTAATATATAATTATTGACCATGGGAAGGTTTGGTATGATCTCAGTTATTCTCATTAGGGGTAATATATAATTACTGACCATGGGAAGGTTTGTTATGATCTCAGTTATTCTCATTAGAGGTAATATATAATTACTGACCATGGGAAGGTTTGTTATGATCTCAGTTATTCTCATTAGGGGTAATATATAATTACTGACCATGGGAAGGCTTGGCATGGTCTCAGTTATTCTCATTAGGGGTAATATATAATTATTGACTATGGGAAGGTTTGGTATGATCTCAGTTATTCTCATTAGGGGTAATATATAATTATTGACCATGGGAAGGTTTGGTATGATCTCAGTTATTCTCATTAGGGGTAATGTATAATTACTGACCATGGGAAGGTTTGTTATGATCTCAGTTATTCTCATTAGAGGTAATATATAATTACTGACCATGGGAAGGTTTGTTATGATCTCAGTTATTCTCATTAGGGGTAATATATAATTACTGACCATGGGAAGGCTTGGCATGGTCTCAGTTATTCTCATTAGGGGTAATATATAATTATTGACTATGGGAAGGTTTGGTATGATCTCAGTTATTCTCATTAGGGGTAATATATAATTACTGACCATGGGAAGGCTTGGCATGATCTCAGTTATTCTCATTAGGGGTAATATATAATTACTGACCATGGGAAGGTTTGGCATTATCTCAATTATTCTCATTAGGGGTAATATATAATTACTGACCATGGGAAGGCTTGGCATGATCTCAGTTATTCTCATTAGGGGTAATATATAATTACTGACCATGGGAAGGTTTGGTATGATCTCAGTTATTCTCATTAGGGGTAATATATAATTACTGACCATGGGAAGGTTTGGTATGATCTCAGTTATTCTCATTAGGGGTAATATATAATTACTGACCATGGGAAGGTTTGTTATGACCGCAGTTATTCTCATTAGGGGTAATATATAATTACTGACCATGGGAAGGTTTGTTATGATCTCAGTTATTCTCATTAGGAGTAATATATAATTACTGACCATGTGAAGGTTTGGTATGATCTCAGTTATTCTCATTAGGGGTAATATATAATTATTGACTATGGAAAGGTTTGGTATGATCTCAGTTATTCTCATTAGGGGTAATATATAATTACTGACCATGGGAAGGTTTGGTATAATCTCAGTTATTCTCATTAGGGGTAATATATAATTACTGACCATGGGAAGGTTTGGTATGATCTCAGTTATTCTCATTAGGGGTAATATATAATTACTGACCATGGGAAGGTTTGGCATTATCTCAGTTATTCTCATTAGGGGTAATATATAATTACTGACCATGGGAAGGCTTGGCATGATCTCAGTTATTCTCATTAGGGGTAATATATAATTACTGACCATGGGAAGGTTTGTTATGATCTCAGTTATTCTCATTAGGGGTAATATATAATTATTGACCATGGGAAGGTTTGGTATGATCTCAGTTATTCTCATTAGGGGTAATATATAATTACTGACCATGGGAAGGCTTGGCATGATCTCAGTTATTCTCATTAGGGGTAATATATAATTACTGACCATGGGAAGGTTTGTTATGATCTCAGTTATTCTCATTAGGGGTAATATATAATTATTGACTATGGGAAGGTTTGGTATGATCTCAGTTATTCTCATTAGGGGTAATATATAATTACTGACCATGGGAATGTTTGGTATGATCTCAGTTATTCTCATTAGGGGTAATATATAATTACTGACCATGGGAAGGTTTGGCATTATCTCAGTTATTCTCATTAGGGGTAATATATAATTACTGACCATGGGAAGGCTTGGCATGATCTCAGTTATTCTCATTAGGGGTAATATATAATTACTGACCATGGGAAGGTTTGTTATGATCTCAGTTATTCTCATTAGGGGTAATATATAATTACTGACCATGGGAATGTTTGTTATGATCTCAGTTATTCTCATTAGGGGTAATATATAATTACTGACCATGGGAAGGTTTGGTATGATCTCAGTTATTCTCATTAGGAGTAATATATAATTACTGACCATGGGAAGGTTTGTTATGATCTCAGTTATTCTCATTAGGAGTAATATATAATTACTGACCATGGGAATGTTTGTTATGATCTCAGTTATTCTCATTAGGGGTAATATATAATTACTGACCATGGGAAGGTTTGGTATGATCTCAGTTATTCTCATTAGGGATAATATATAATTACTGACCATGGGAAGGTTGAGGTCCATCTCTAATCAAATGGGATAGATTATTTTGAGCACCAAAATGGAAACTGGCTATGCTTAAAATGGACAACAAGGGCTAGTCTAGTTCTTACCTATGAATTTAAGAAGCTATGAGTTCATACAGTACAGGATGGGAAGTTGGCATAATGGTTAAGGTGTTTAACGTACAGACACAAGGTACAGGGTTTGATTCTCACATGGGGTAATTGGCTAGACTTAAAGTGGCCCAAAAGGGCAGTTAGCCTTGTACTAATCTATGAGCCTATTTCTGGCTGGGTATCCATGGGCAGGAATGCCTTAATTTTAATGAAGGCCCAAGACAGTTTGTAGACAGGAAGTGCATGGAAAGGCAAAGCCTGGTTATGGTGCTTATTTATTTATCTATTTGCATTTGTTTTCATGAATAGAATACTGATCCAAATGGATCTTTTCAGAACGTACCAACTATTAAATACTTCAACAAAGCAACTTATTGTATAGTAAAACCATAAATCAGCTAGACTTTGTTGGGGGGAGGCAAAGAAGCATGCCATTGGTGGGCGTGGCAGCAGATATACATGCTTTTTCTCTGTTTAACATAAAGTGATTTTCTCTGAACAAGTATTCAAAGATCATAAAACATTTATCACCCTACAGTATATCTGTGGAAAAGTACACCTGGCAGGCAACAAATTGTGTAGACAAAGATGATTAAAAACAGAATAGAGAAAAAAGAAGGTGCCCTACAGTGGTGCAATTCAATAATTTATAGAAAACTGCTGCTCTGTTGCAGAATTGGTAGCTCATGCCACTATTTGCCAATAATCCACTAGGCAGTTATTAAGCCACAAAAGGTGTTATATACTAAAGCCCTGTACATCAAGTTTCTACATAATGAAATGTTTTAGAAATTTTATTGAAGATACCTTGTCACAGTTTATGGCTAGATGGGCCAGGATGTGACCAATAATGTTTGGGCAGATGAACCATAATAATATTCACATAAATCATGTTAGAGAGAGGTTGCAATATATTTCGCTTAGTGTAGGTTTGGAATTGTAATGGTTTTGCCCTTTTTCACTATGATTAGACAGAAAAAAGTTGGCCTTTAAATTTTGAGGTACATTGTAGAAATCCTGTTTGAATTTCGTATATGTCTATGTCTTTCATAACATGAAGAGGGAATTAGTGCCAAAGGAGCAGATAGAGAGGTTACTAACAAGGCATGTCAGAACTTGAACCTCCAGACTGACTAATGAAGGTTCAAACCTGCAATAAGTTGAATATGCATTTATTTATTTATTTATTACATTTGGTACCTTGGTAGGTGGGCCGGTCCTCGGACACTTTTCAGCCACAACATGGGCCCATAGGGCAATAGCTGTAGTTACAATGCAAACCAGAACAGTGGAACAAATAACAAGCTACTGAAGAACTTCCAAGATGATAAATGCCAGCTAAAACAAGTTACAAGCAAATACCATTTAAAATAAGTTATAACGTATATATGCATATGCAAAAATGTACATTCTCAAAGCTTAGCATACAACTTGAATGTTGCAGCAGTGACTATTTGAACAGACAATTAAACATTGTGATCATGGTATTTACAATATATATATGTAGGATATTGCATTGTATGATAGCAAGTGGAGAGAGAATGGTAAAATTTGTATTTACATGTTATACCATGATGTGAACAGAGCTTTAGGGGAGACTTTACTATGCTATCTGCTCCCCCTTGGCTTAATTTCTTGACTGTTTAATGTAATATAATGTGTTTGCTACTCATTTGCTTTGTAACAGGAGGAGCATAATACTTCTTTGACAAGCTCTCTCTCAGTATACTTTTAGCTAATCATTTCTCAGAGTTGATCATGGAGTTTAAGCTCTGAGAGGTGAGACACCTTCTCAGTAGTTGAGTGAGTATGGATGCTGGCAGACTTACATTTTATTTACTGCAAGTATACTGTGCAGACATGACTATAATAAGTATGTCTGCACATGTATTCAAAGGGTTCATTTTCTCCCATTTATACTTTTTGTGGTCATAACTAAGGGGCGGAAGGTGAAATGACGAAGCTTTGAAATTGTATGATTTTAAGGACATGGTATCAGGCGAAATTGAAAAAAATGCATTTAGCTCAAACCAGTCCTACATGCTGACAATGGTGCGGACTGGAGATGCCATTAATGGTTTTGATGGATTGTGATGGCTGTCACCCTTTTAGTTTCTACTTTACCTTTTTTTTTTTTTCTTGCAGCAGATGGTATGCTATAATTAAAATGGAACAGATATAGAAAAGCAGTATCTACGCTTACCTGATTTACTTATAGCATTTTGTGCTGTAGTATTTTTCCTAGTTTCATTGAAGAAAGGGTAGCCACTCTTTATGTTTCTGTTAGTTCATTTTGCACCCTATTGTAGCTACTGTACTTACTCTGGACTCATCGAATGGTCAGTTCATTAAAAATAGAGGAGTCACTATAGTAAAGTCATTTTCTAAACATTAAGATTCATGGTATACATATGTTTGATCAAGATTCTAAATACGCAGTATGCTATCATAAAAGTGTTTATATATTGGCACTATTCTTGTATAATCGTAATAAGACAGCATCAAAGAAATGTGATGCCTTAGACAGTATTCAAATGCATTTAGCATTGCTGTATTAAAGAAAACACCACAGTAAGCTGTATCTCTGTTTCTCTCACAGCTCTTACTAGGAGGAAGGCTGAACATGAAATTTTTGACATCCTTCCCATTGCAGATGTGTGAGAGTAAGATGCAAGTTCCAAAACTGTTCGGGAATAGGGAATTAAAACAGAAATAATACTAGTACAGAAAGCCAAAGAATTTGTCATTTTGATGGAAAGGAAAAAGAACAAAAGAGGCTAGATCAAAATATGGGTCACACATCTCATGCTCAAGGGACAGTAGTCAGTTTTCACCACAGTCTGAGATCACACGTTGTTGGAAGTGAGGACTTGCACTTATATAGCAGAAACAAGGATTGTATGATGACAATTCCCAACCAAGAGTACTTGCAGGACAGTCAATGGAATAGATATTCAGAGCTATATAATACTGTGTCCAAGATGACAATGACAATAAAATAATTATCAGAAAATATGAGTTCTGGAAATATGAAGTCACCTACAGAAACTACAACTCAGGCAGATATGGGAAAAAAGCAGTCTTTACTTAACAGCATTAATGTAAGCCTTAAGACTTCACTGCTACTTGCATTGGCTCAGCTTATGTGAGTATAAAGAATGTACAGTACTGCAGGTACAAATGGACCTCTGAGAGACTAGCTGCCTTTTTGGCACACAGAAGCTTGTCAGTGTACTGCATATTGCTACTGGTGTGAAGGGACCTTTGTGGGACTGGCTGCTATGCTGTGACACAAAGGCCTGGTGCTGAGCATTGGCACTGTTATGAATTATCCTCTGTGGTACTGGGTACTATGATGCTGTACAGTGGCTTTGCATAGTGGTGCACTATAGGTTAAGTATGGCAGATTCATTATGCAGAGACTTGTTGCAATGCACTACTGTAACCCAAAGACAGTCTGTATAATATAGGTTACAATTAATATATTTCAGCCAAAGGCCAGTACTTATAAAGATGATAATATGTACTATTTATTAGCATGGTACTGCATGTGACCATCACAAGACATGTCCATTTTAGGTGGGGGATGCAACGTGGCTTCTTTTAGTACAACATGTAAATTCTTTGCTGAGTCCTAGATTATGCAAGCTACTTCTTGTTCAAAGTCTGAATCATCACCTTAATTCAGACATAAAAGTTATACATATTCGCATGTTACTATATGCTTTTAGTGCCCATACACACAATACAAAAAAATTCCTATGGTTCAATTTTTTAGATTAAAAGAATAAAAAAGAACTGTGCCTGACTGCTGACTGGAAACAGTGATATTGAAGGAAAAAGCTCAAATATCCTTTACTCTGCAAGTTTGATAACAGTTTTTATTGACAACCAAACATGATGGCACAACCCTGCCCTTAATACCAACATTCAAGTTTGAACAAGGGCCTATCTGTTGATTTTGTTAAGTGATTGCTGCTCATTGGATATATATATATATATATATATATATATATATATATATATATATATATATAAATATATAACATTTCAGCAAGGGAAACACATCAGAATTACTTGAGAGATGAGTCTGGTATCTGAGAACCTGCAGGTCTGACTTGGTTTAGAATATGGTAAAATGTGCCCAGTACTAGTTTTTCCTCTTAAGAGAATAAAGACAATATTTCAATAGATCATTTGCTGCTGTGCCCTTTTAAGGACTGCTGTTCTCAGCAGTGTGACTTACCGGTAGTACCATAAATATTCATTTGATGTTAATGTTAACAAAGGGCATGCCAGGTAGTTGCATCTTTATATACTTTCCACAAATATGTGAGCCTGTCACAGGAACAGCTCCCATTATAAAGCTATGTATACTGGAACACGTATTTTGTGTATTGACCAGCTTTCAAATTTACCTTTTTTTAGAAAATCTTAGTACTCAGGAGGAATATGAGTTCTCTCATTAGTGTTTTTTTTTTTTTGGTCCCCTCCGACCCAGCTCCGAGTACCCAATGTCCAGACCAGGTCTACCAGCTACTCTCCACCCTCACCCCACAGACTTACTCTGTTTTTGCTAGAGCTAGTCATAGATTCTGAGGGTGTTCTTGGGGCTATGCTTGTCTGTTCTTCCACATGGATTGTTTTTTTTTTTTTTTTTTATGACCTACTCACTTCCCTTTCCCAATCCACCACTCTTGTTGTTTATGGCAACTCTGTTTGGACCATTCCCCCCCAGGAGCATATCAATGAGAATCATTTCACCTGTGATGGGCATGCCAATCCCTTCCATGCTATTCTGTCAAATGCCCAAGGCACTAATCAAACTTGGGTCGGCTGGCCCATAATCAGAGCTTTATTCCTCTACACCGCCACAGCAGCCCTACAAATTCTCTCATTACGTTTGAGACACATCATGCTGACAGCCTAGCAATATAGTATAAATAATTAATTATTTAATATTATTATTTTATTTAAATTTGTTGACCTTGTTAGAGCACTGATACCAAAAGATATAATTCAGGGTCTGTCTGGATGTGAAGAAAGAACAAAAAGTAAACTGCAAAACAGCATCATTCTGTATTATGAGTTTGATTTCCTGTGACCTCATTTGCATAATGTTTAACTCTGATTTAAATCCATTAAACAGGCCACTTATTCCAGGTTGTCCTTCAGACAAAAATGTTAGTGCTTAATGAGTCTTACCTGATTAATAGAAGAATAATAATTAAAAAAAAATCTATGTAACTATATGAACTAAATGGATATTTACTACAGACTGACAAAGCTATGCACAGCTGCTGTCATTCCTCACAAGACCCAAAACATTCAGCTTGAGACCAATTTATCACTAATAGATACAATAACCTAAATTAGTCATTTCTTTGTACATGCGGAAAAAGGCAGGAAATAAAGAGCTGCACTATGGAATCCAAGCTGCGCAGGGCTTACTGCCTACATCACTGTTACTCCTGGCATCTGATAGCACATACACCATGGTTTTAAACATGATTAAACTTCATACTAGATCTTGATCAAGCAGCTCCTTCTCATGCACTAGCTTATATTCTTGATGCATGAACTCTTTGATTTTAAAGTTACTAAATAAATATGTCATTGCAGTTGGTAACAAGGAGTTCCATATAGTTGAAATACTAATATGGGAACATGGCTTTACATCATATCAACTTCCTGCTTGCCTTAACTTTAAACCTGAAAAAGTCAAATTAAAACAAAAAAAGATGCATTCAACAGAAAATATTTCTTAATCTTAGTGCCTTTGTAGCTGGAGCTACTCAATTTAGATAATTTGCATTTTAGCATTACACCACTGGACTGGATTAATCTTTCTTTGATTCCTATTGTTTATTTGTCCTTTCATTCTATGACCTGTGACCTCCTAACAAAGGCCCTTTCATTATCTATCTCCAGGGCTACTTTCCCAGATTCCATTCCCACTCCATTTCCCTCAGAGATAAAGCCAAGTATGATGGGAGCCGCATGACAGTTTGCTTCTCCTAGGAGAGTTTCTGTTTCCTTGGTTATGCTGTTCCCTTAGCTACTGCACTTACCCCTAAACTAGTTCACTACACTCATATGCCATCTCCCTGCAAAAATGCCACATCCCACCACTTTTCTACTGCTGCCTTTAATATGAGACAGTCTGTTATTTACATTTCTGTTGAAACTGCAACTGATGAGGGATGCACATGACTACAGCCCTGTTATAAGGGATTTGGGTGGGAGCTCTGCTATCGTTTGATCAAAGGGGTGGATCTGGTATTTTTGTTATGGAGAGTATAATGGTGCCTACTTATATTCTCTTTGCAGTAGCTAGACATTGCTTTCTCGGTCACATTAATTCCTGCATTTTCAGCATTTAATTAAAGCTAAGCATTTATCACACATTTATTTGTCTCAGTGTGTGTCTATTCTTTCTATCCATTGTAATTAAGTTAAGTTAAGTAGTGCCTCCACAAGGTACAGTACATGATTATTAGTATGTGTGAGTTGTGCTTGCAGTTTTTGGGGCCTACTGTACGATTTAATTCTCACTTATTAATTTATGTTCTTAAAATATAACTGACTTTAATATTGGCTGGGTTTATATTATTCATGGCAATGCTTTGCAGTTGATTGTTTTACACTGAGCATTAAGGATGTTGGACATTGTAAAGTGAGTGTCATGTATTTTAGCTCATAATATGTGTAACTATATAGGTTTGTCTTTATTTTTGCCTGTTATTTTGGTTGTGATTGAAAGGACTTTGCTTTCAATCAGCGAAATAACTTAGTTATCAGCTAAACAATAAACAAATAAGGGCAGTTAAGCCTGTACAAAATTTGGGAATGGAGGTTAGAAGAAAATTTTACTTGCTTAAGACACTAGTGCTGATTGAGAGCTTTTAAGATTTGAGGGTGATGGTGAGTGGAATAAATGAAAAAAACAGGCATTCAGCAGAAAACTTAATGCAAAACTTGTGCTGGTGGCAGACAGATGGGCAGGGAAGAGTAATTCACTTCAGCATAAAGAAATGAGCTTCTAAAATGTTTGCAATAAAATAAATCTTTTCATTGTCTGATGGAAAAATTAGAAATTAATTTAATCTTATTTTTGTAAGATATTATACCCAGTCTTGCCTATGCCCTTTGCATTTCAACAAGAAAAAAATAGACCAATTCAAAAACTCAAACAGGTGCATCTTTGAGATCTTCTTGAATATGATTCAAGCCTGATAACTGGGACACCATTTACTGTACAGTTTTGGTAAGCCTAATCAGAAAAAAACACAGCGGGCAAAAATCAGGGCTTATTATGTATACATAAATAAATAAATAAATAAAATAAATAAATAGATACTGCGCCTTATTAGATGTATGCATTGTTAGAACTAGAATGTACAGGGGTGAGAGGCTGGCATGATGGTTAAGGTATTTACCTTACGGACACAAGGTGCAGGGTTTGATTTCCCCATGGGATAATTGGCTAGGCTTAAAATAGCCCACAGGCAGTTAAGCTATGAATGAAACTACAAAAATGTCTAGCACTTAAATTAAAAATGCTTACTGTGCAAAATGTAATTATTGCAAAGTGTTGCCAACAGCAATGAGCTGAGTTTATGAGCAAAATTTATAAAACATAATAAAATGCATCTCTATGACAGGAAAAGCATTTGTAATACATGCACATATGTTAAATTCCTGTTATAAAATATCCCTTGAGATAACCTATCCTATTTTTCATAAAGTCATTTAAACTATTCACAGAGGTGGTACAATAGAGCCCTTTAGCTATACATTGCTCTGTAGTTATTAAGATTTGCATTGCTATTGTGTTTATAGACAACCAGAATGGTGTACGTGCAAAACTACCATACTTCACTCCCTAGCTCATGCTGGTTTCATGTTTCAAAAGGCAGTAATGCTCAAGTTACTACCCTTGCTGCAGAGCCTTTTTTAACTCCTTTGTTCAAAGAATTATTTAGTTAGAGAACTAGACATTAAAAAGCTCATTTTTCTAAACTATTTTTTCCAGTAAAATCCCACTTTGTTAAAATTTAATCCAGGAGTCTTTTGTGACTATTATTCAGTTGTTTATTTTTTTAATTTGTCTTAAGCTTTTTTAGTCTGTATTGGATGTATTTAATTTCTGACTTCAGAAGGCGTTTTCCTCATAAGAACTCTTAGTTAACATCAGCATGTTAGATATTACTTAAAATTGTTTGGAAGTTTTGCAATTCTTGTATGTCTAGTTAATCACTATATATTAAAAAAGCAGAAAAAAAATCAGAAAATGGTAGTAGACGTAGCAAGCTTAAAAATTTCCTAAATCAAAAAATAAAAACTTATTTTGAAATATTATTAACATTATGCAAAATGATTAACTCTAGTAGGTACTCAGAAGTAATCCAAGCAGGGTAGACAGTCTGTTTCCAGTTGAAAAGCCTTTATTAAACTTTGAAGAACAGTGTTATATGCAAGTCACCGGTGTAGTTATGGGCACAGATTGTGCCCCAAGGTTCGCAAACTTGGTCATGGCTAGCTGGGAGAAATTGTTAATTTTTGATATTCAGTTTTGTGATTCTTTCATGCTTTATACACATTTTTTGGATGATAATTTTATTTTATGGATGGGCACTTTACAGTGGTTAACTGAATTTTTGGATTGCATAAATAGTACGGTTGGTTGATTTTCTAAAGTTTAGCTACAGTTTTAATACAGAAAAAAATATTTTCTTGGATGTGGAAATTTCTAAGAAAACTTTGATTATATTATTCAATTTGATTAAACTACTTTTTGGATAAGTAGCAGTGTTGTTTATTTAGCACCACATAAGTTGTTTAACAATTTAATACAGTATACTCAGGAAAAAAATAATGTAGGACAGACTAAACACAGGACATGGGAATGAAGTACTGCTAAAAAAATAAATAAATAAATGAAGTGAGGATCAACACATTGGGTATTACGTTTTGATTACTTATATGAGGGAAATCATAGAGAGAATTTGTCAAATTTCTGGGGTGCATATATACAGTTACCACCTGTGGGTTTGAAGGCTTCTGCAGACAGCTGGTGAGGCCATAGAAAGGTTATTTCTTTTTATAGACAATTGGTGTGATACCAGCTTGAGAACTGTATGCCGCTTGACTGGGGCCATTGGTGTCAGAACATAAAGAGGTTTGGGGCTCTTCAGAGGTGTACTGTTAAAAGTGCATATAATCCACAGCAGAAGCTTTTTGAGAAAGATTAAAGTAATCTAATCCATACAAACTTGAGGAATAAAGGGAGAAAGGATTTATAACAGAAATAGTCAGTTAAACTTAAACATTTAATAAACTCTAACAGAACATAATTTTCCACAAAAGAAATTAAACATAAGCAAACAACGCACAGTATGAAAGAATGTCTCGCTCACAACTCAGTGGGAACAGGAGAATGCATCTCTTTTACTTAAAGATTTAAGTATACATACAGCAATCTTTAAAATAGATCCTAGATTTACCAGTAGTTGAGTATTTCATGTAGGCAAGTTAAGTTATAATGGCAGCTCCCCAATGGGGTGAGCAATGGATAAGGCTGTATAAACCCCTTGGGGTTCAACCAAACAAAACACTTTGATTCAAATATCAGTTAGTTCACCTAGATTTTCTGATATGTGCACACTCTGTGTAACACTTGTACATGTAACGTTGCAGATATTTTGCACTACAAGGAACAAAATAGGTGCTCATTGCTGTGAAGGCAAATTGACTTCACAGGGAGTGAAGGACTCGCAGAATACATTGATAATTGTTCACATAGCTACTTAAACATGAAATGTCAGTGTATATTATGATATCTTAAACTAAAAGCTGAAATTCTGAGTTTATATAAAGCCACAGAGCAAATGGAAGCCATAACACAGGCTGCAGATGTACAGAGAAACCAAATTCCTCCTGCAAAACCAGTAGCACAATGTAGTACTGGAATGCAGCTTGTGAATGTGCAGTGACAGAGTGTACTGCTATTCCATTTATGAAACTGACTGCGGTGGTGGTGCTGCAGTAGCATTGTCACCTCACAGTAAGACATTGTCGTGTTCGATTCTCAGCTAGAGTGTCTTCTGTGTGGAGACATGCGTGAATGGGTGTACCTTCGTTGACGGTTGTGCATCAGAGCTGGCAACTCGGCACGTAAATATCTACTGCCAATCATTAGCGGACTGGAGTACCACTGTGGCGACCTCTAACAGGGAAAAGCCGAAAGATACAACAACACACTACATGATGGAATCAATTCCCTTCACCATTCGAGCAACTTTGTCTTCCTCACATTTCTCTGTATATGTCTCTGTGACATCTCTTCCACATTGTATATATTGCACATAGATGATTTATGCCTGCCCTTAACTTACTTTTGCACTTTTTGCTCCATCCCTTCACTCTCTTCTTTTTCTTCTTCTTCTTCCCTCCATAATTATACTGTCCCTTATACTGTGCACTTTATTATTACTGTTATTGATTTATTGCTACCTTCAGACATTTTGTTTGTATTCATAATACTCATTGTTAACTTGCTTTCCTACTGTCATTCATAAATGTCCAGGCTGAAACTGAAATAGGTTGATTTGGATCAGCTCTCTAAGCTGGTTACCAAACCAATTAACTAAATAAATAAAGTAATGCATAGCTAGCTACAGCCAGAGCACTCTACGCCACATTGCTTAGCCAGTATCATGTTAGTAAATGACCACATTGCCCAGCAAGAGATACCAGTTTTGTCTAGTTCAAAGCAGAAAATGCAGCTCATTACTCTCAAAAAGTCAGCAGGATTTTATTAAAACAGAAAAAAATGCAAGCTTTCTTATATCTAGTTCTGCACTAAAGGTAAGCTTCTGTGCAACTACTTCTGCACAAGGATCCTTGAAATACTGTAACAGTGCATGTGTGCAATCTATATCAGCTGGTCATCTATATCTTAGCAACATTTTCATTTTATGCGAACAGTTTGTAAGTCTCCAAAGTGTGATGCATTTGAGGTTCTATGAACAGTTTACTGCAGTTCTATTAAAGGTATGTATACCCTTATCTGGCCTCACTTCCTCTGTTTACTTATAAAACCCTTTTCCTTAAGACATGAGAGCCATCTTACATGTATACTGACATGTATAGCTAGTTTGAATATATTCCAAGCATCTTTAGGTCTCTTGGTAGATCTGTATTCCTCTATGCCTTTGAAAAGGAATAGCATGACCAACTTGAACTGGCTACGAAGTAATATTTTTATTTTATTTCAACCTTAAATACATTCCCCAGCTGCCCTAACTTCTCTTTCATGTCTGTTCACTTGCCTACTGCATCTCCAGGGCTGATGTAGAAAAAATTGTGTAACCACTTATAATAGCCACAAACTATATAGCACATGGGGTCTCATTAGCCCTGCTTTGCTTTGTTTAACGTATTTATTTTTACTCATTAGCGTAGACACTTCTTTATATTACTTCAGTGATATCATGGCATTTACACTAATATATACATATATGAGTATATATTTATATATATTTTCTGTGGACTCTGTGAAACTCAGCCCTAATAGTGAAAAAGGCAATCACTAGGAGGTAAAAAAGCCCCTGTAAGTTAAATATAAATGAAGTGATAAGGCTAGTAGGGAAACTTAGAATATAACAGGAGAAAAAAGAAGAGGGCAAGAAATTAGGGGAAAAACTGTGGTCATGGTGGCCTAGGGTCATGAGGTTGGGGACAGAAGGCAAAACATAGAGCAAGTAAGAGGAAGCCTATAAGAGAAATTAAAATAAAACTCATGCACAGGTACAGAATATGTCTGACTACTGCTTTCTATCTGATATAATAAAATGCAACAGATTGTTAATATTTGTGTAATTATTGTATTGTTTGTTACCTTTGGGATAAAGTCAGAGCACCATGCATGCTGACTTCACTTATCTAGAACAGTTAAATGAAAATATTTGTATCAATAATATTATGTTTGATTAAAAAAAAAAACAGGCTTATATCTTTTGCAATAGTTAAAAGTCAACACTAAGATGGAGTTCAATATATGGAGCCACAATAGCAAAAAAACAAAATACTGCACATTTTGGTAAGCAGGCATAGATTGTGAAGCCTCGTCAGGTGCAAAACAAGCTGTGCTACTGATTTTATTCATTTTACATTTGTTTACAGGGACAGTCCGACTGGACACAGGTCCTTTTTCAATGGAGGCCCTGGGAGAAAAGCTCCAAGAGTAACAGACACATACAATAGAGAAACAAATACAGCCAAGTGAAAAGCAAATACATACAAGATAGTGGTTTCAGACACAATAAGTAGAGCAACAGTAATTTACATAAAAAATGGTTGTTTACATTTAGTGGATATATCCAAATGATTATGTACAGTTAAAGTGAAACTACCATTAGTGGTAGATCATGCTGGTAGAGTAAGAGTAATGATAACAGAATGAAAAGGAGGAATAGGTTATCCAGGGGATAATAAGAAGTACACATTGGTGCATTATTATATAAAGCAACCTGGCTTTCTGCCAAATACTTATTTTGTAAATAGCTTCCAAGCTCCTGTTAGTATATAAAGTAGACTTGCTTTTTGGTAAAGGCCTTCCCGTCTTGCTTCATTCCTATTAAAACAAATAGGTGATTTTGTAGCTTTCAGGATTACCGTCACTAAATAATGACAAACATATGCATTTCAGATCCTGTATCCTTCATAAAAGGCATGCCAAATCAAAAGCTGTTATAGCAGCTCTTTAAGTATAAAACAGAAATATTTAAAAATATGTCCCTGATTTTGGGCCTTCATTCCACATTATTTTATTGGCATTCTCTCCAATTCTAAGAGACTGATGGGTATGATGTTTATTTTATTTCATTCAGAACTTTTTCAAATGAATCTGATAGTTAGCTAAGCCCTTGACAGTACAGTAAGAAAACAAGTTAAATAAAAAACAACAGTATGCTGTTGCACATTTCTCATGAAAATGAGGATTTGTATTCTTAAATGTAATACCATATGTACTTATTAAAACAGTTTGAAATGAAATATCAAGGGAATATTGGCAGTCAGAGACCTTCAGAGGTTGTTGATCAAAAGTCTTTCACTGCAATTTGTTAACCTGATTAGCTTTAAACATTGCAGGAGATCAGGAAATTTCAGTGTTTTTTTTCCTGAAAATGGATAACTTCCTTTGATCAGCAACAGTTGTGACAATGTGGGTGGGTTGGGGCCCCATGCTTGTGGAATCAGAACAATACACCACTGCAAAAGTCACTATAAAACAAAAGCCACTGACAGGATATATGTGCTTGTCTGAGCATGGAAAAAAAATCAGAGGGCTTCAACCTTAAGAGGCCATAATTCTTTTGAGTTCTCATTCACTTAAAACAAAAATGTTCTGCTTTCTGTTAAGCACGTTCAGAGTTGCGCTTAAAGTGAACTGCAGTTTACAGGTCACCTTGTTAGCATTAACAAGTGTTATGAGATACTGAAGGACTCAAGTCTTACATTCCTTCATACACACTGGCCTACGTGCGCCCCTGCATGACAGCAACTCCTCCAGATAATGAGGTCAAATGGCACAACTGTCACAGGACTCCAGAGGGAAGAATGTGCAGTAAAGTAATGCCTAAAAATACCAGTCTTGTCTCAACAGGCCATCTTCTTCTTGTTTTTCTTTCCATGTTTTTTTTTTATCACTTCCACCAAGCTAGCCCTAAGGAGCCATTGTAATTGTGCAGAGCCATGGCTATAAATCTAACTCCAAGCAAGTGTCTGCTATTAATTTTATCCTCTCTTATTGTGCTATTGTTTTGCTCTGCTCAGTCATATACTATGTCTGCCCTACCCATCTGTTGTCCTGATTCTATGACTACCTCATCAATACCAGAGATTCTATTCTCTGGTTGCAGCATTTCATCGAATCTATTAGGAATCATACAGAAAAGCTTGAGCAGTTCTTTCAAGAATATTTAAGTATTAATTTGTTAATCAGAAAAGCAGACTGAGGCTTTTTTTTTAACCACAGCCTGGTTCACAAGGGCAAAAGTGGTATATTAACAGATACTGTAGGATGGCCTAATAACACGTAACATGGCTACAGAAGGAAGCCTGAGCTTATATAGTTGGAACAAGTAAAATCCACATAGCCCTTAACCTTGGATCATTGAAGCTTTATGTATGATAGATGCATTAACCATTGCAATACCATTTATGCCAATAGTGCTAATATCATGGAAAGTTGTCAGGGATTTCTGAAGAAATTGCTTGTATGCAAATCATAATGTATGCAATTCATAAAGAAAAGGGTTTAAATAAAGCCCTACATGTTTTTTTCTGAAAACTGAATTTGCAATCCCTGTCATTCTTTTGAAATGCCTTTCCTAATTACATTTATTCTAGAAAAGTGCAGCCTTATTTCACCTTTACTTGGAAAATAAGGTTTCTTATTTGCAATAAGACTTTAAACTATACTGACATTTTATGTTTAGCTCAGTAGATGTTCTGAAATTTGACTTACAGAAGTGATTTCCCTCCATACTTATATAATGAAGATGAGGGAAAAGTCAACTTTTTAATATTTCACACATCTACAGATCATCTTTAATTCACTCATGAAGAGCTTTTTATAAAGAACAAAGTATATGACTTAATAATGCTATGAACAGAAGATGTCTTACTTGGTCAACTTGGTTAAAACACAGGTGTAGGCCAGGCAAATACAATGTACACAACGGGACGAACTTTTAGAAAATAATTTATTTCATGCAATGCATTATCTAGCATTTAAACTTTGCTAATTGTTTTCTTTTCAGAATGCTCTTGTCGGTGTCTTTTTTTCTTTGCCTGTCATTACTGGAGGATTTTTTTTCAGTCAAGAAAAGTCCATAAATAGCCAGAGTAGTGTCTGGGATTAAGAGTTTCTTCAAGGAGGGAAGGAGCGACATATTTTTGAAGTTGTTACAACTGTTGTATACAAGCTCCACAAAAATATTTTATGACAGTCCCCCGGATATACTAATCTTCCGTGCAGGACTAGCTTAGGAGCAGGACGGCAGCGTGCCATGCATATTAATGAAGACGTGCTGCCTGTGCTCCTAATCTTACACAGAGTATGTAAGATTGCAAGGCGCGTGTCTAAGAGCAGAGCTTTCAGAATATACATGCCCCTACAATAACAATAAGGAACAGCAAAAAGGCCAAAGGAATGAACGAGACCACTCATAGGTATCCGCATATCCCCAGCAACATCCCCCCATGTGTACAACAACAATAGTAAATACAAATCAAATAAACAAACCTTTTTTTTATTATGAATCTGATTAAAGCTAACCGTAGGTGTGTGAGTTTGCCCATTGGCTAGCTCATAGGTTCATAGGTTAGTACTAGGCTAACTACCCTTGTGGGTCATTTCAAGCCTAGCCAATTATCCCATGTGAGAATCAAACCCTGTACCTTGTCTTTGTAGGGTAAACACCTTAACCATTATGCCATCCTCCCACTATGGTTAATGCAGCTTAAATGGCTGAAGAGGATAACAAGAAGATATATGCAAAGGAAGCAGTATAGTAATAGTGTAGTGGACAGAGCATGTGCCTTACGAGCAGGCATTCCCGGTTCAAGTTCCACTGCAGCACATTCCATTTTCCATGGCAAATCACGTTATGACCAATATTTTAGTTGCATAACCTACTAAATAACATATATTTGTGAACTGGAGTACTGCATTAAATGCAGATGTGAGGTGTCAGTGTCATAATGTTGTAAAGTCCACAGATAAGCACATGTGCCCCATACAGCATATATACACAGGAATCATGGATACAAATGGAAGGTAAAATGTATAATGAATGATAACTCCATACAGCTTCCAAATCCCCCACCTTCCCAAGAACCATTACATGTTACTGTCTAAATCAGTGCAGTTGTAAGCGGGAGTAAGCACTAGTAAGCAACTGTAAGCACCAATAAGCAGTAGTAAGCATATTTAAGCACTAGTAAGCGAGTTTAAGCCCATTTGCATGGGGGTAAGCAATTCACACACAGGTTAAGTAATATCGAAGCTAACTTTCTGTAAGCATATTTAACCGGAGGTTAGCATTGCTTACCCACACGCAAACCCACACAAACCCACTTACAACTGCTCAAAAGTGCCTTAATCACTCTGTATCCAATGGCCCTTGTTCTGCCCAGCAACAAAATAAACAGCCGTGCAGGTCTTGAACCCAGGACCCTATAGTCACAGTAGTTAACCACCAAGCCACCACAGTAGTACAGAAGAATGAGGTATCACCAAACAAGTCCTCACTATAGTAAAATCAGACTGAACCTGTGAAAGGAATCAGTATACAGTCATGTTCTATAACCCACTACATAACATAAATACGTGAACTGGAGTACATCAGTAAGCCCAGATGAGAGGTGTAATTGTAATAGAGTGTTGAAGTCCCCAATAACACACAAGGACCCCATACAGTGTACATACACATGAATCATGGATACCAGGCATATATATAAGATGTAATGAATAATAAATCAATGCCAAAAAGAAAATATAATGCAAAGTGTAATGTAAGCAATGCTAAGCATTGCACAGGCCAGCTTAGGAGGTGTAAGCAATGTGTAGGCCAGCTAACTCAATGTGCCCAGTGGTATACCCCTTTAAACAATGCCAAACTTAGGTAAGCAGGTTTGCCCATAGCCTAACATTTTCAAAACTGGCAAATCACGGAAAAGTGTGGGAAATTGGCCCAACTTAAACCCAACAGGTGGGAATACATCCCATAACTGGTTGTAGCTTCCCCTTGCAGGCACAGTGGCTGAAAGGGGAGAAGGTGTGCACTTCCGGGCACAGCGCTGGTGCATCCAAGAGTCCAGAGTCATGGCAGGACTCCTAGTAAAAGACCATGAGCAGAGATTGCTGCAGGGCAAGTACCAGGGTTCCCAATATAAGGCAGAAGCCTGGGACTATCTTGCTTGTGACCTCACCAGTGCCACTGGCATACCTCAAACTAGTGACTAGGTCAGGCATCACTATGCTGACCTTTAGCAGCATAAGGGGGACCTCTTGGAGCAGTGGGTCCAAGAGGCTAGAACAGAAGGGGCTGTCCCAGCTGTGTGCAAGTATCACACCACTATGTGTGTAATAATTGCCAGCTCATGTATATCATGGATAGGTATGGCTAAATATTCCTCTTATGTCCTCCACAGCTGCAAGTGAGCAGGCTGAAAACCAGGAGGTCCATGGAAGTCACCTGAACAGGTTGCGATGCGAGGCAGGTCAGTAATACTCTTGCATGTACTGTCATAGGAAATAAATCTAAAAGTATTAATAAATTAATTGCCTGTATAAAACCTGTATTGTTTAAGACAAGTACTGCATACACTGGAGAATATGTCAGGAAGAGTTTCCTATAGTTTGTATGTAAATAAAAGCATAATAGCCTGACAATAAAGGTCTAACTGCTGGACTGCATGTGTATACTCTGGTATCATATGGTAATGTAGATTTGCAATCATGTAATAGTACTGTTGTATTAAACACTGTTACCCACACTGTGCACCATAAATCGAATGTGTAGGAATGCCTGCATATAACTGGTGTAATCCCCAGAGGCCATTTAGTACAACTGAGAGTCACATAGACAGAAAACAGTGAAAAAGCAGACAACAAAATCTGAATAGCACATGGAACTGAGATGTGAACTGTTGTATTTTTAACACACACAGCTATAGTTCAAATCCTGGCAGTGGTAGTAGTCTAAATACAGAATCATACCCCACAACTGTACAGATATGTCCAGAATGTCCGGTAAAGTGGCCCATATCTGTTGCCTGTCAACCTGTCCCCCTGGGAAATCAGTGGGATGATCCCAGACGTATAGGCAGCAAACAGGAAATACAAATGATTGACACACATCTATGAGAACAAAGCTGGCACACTAGCAACTCCCCAAAACCTTATGAGAGTAAGAAGCCACGTATGTCACATTTACACCCCCATGTTGTCAAGCTGTGACCAGAGTGTGTACAGTAACAGAGTGAGATGTATGTGCATAATACTAATGTGTAATCTGGTACTTTGTGTGGCAACATTCAGGTAGTGCTAACAAACATTGCTCCCACAGGTATGTCAGATATGAACACTGTGATGAGAAATAAAAAGCTTGATACACTGTACTGGTAGTGTTTACTCTGGTATTGTATGGAATTGTGAATGTTGCAGTTTCTCTGAATAATAAGGCATTACTGATCAATGTCACCCACACTGTGCTACATATATAACTGAGTAGGAAAGCCTGTATAAGAGTGTGGTAAGTCACTAAAGGTTGAAGAGGGCAATAGTCTAGATATGTCCTGGTTCAACTGCATGTGGTCAAGACATGGCCAGAGTCTGTGCAGAAAGAGATGGACAGCTATGTGCACAACATCAACCTGGAATCTGGGAGTATGTGTAGAAACAGTTAATTAGTGTTAAACATTTCCTCCACAGGTATACCAGGTAAGAGGTGTATACTGCAGGTAAAACCAGTTCATGTATAAATATGATGACAGCCATATCACTGTCCAAACTAAGGCTATAGGGTAGTGTAGTAATACTTGTAAAGTACAGTAAAAGCAGTGACTAGGAATGTAATGTGTACTACAGGAATATATTACTTGTTAATTGACATCTTTCTCCCCCTACCACCATGTCTCTAACAATAAACTACATACCCACCTCAACTGGTATGTAATGATTTCACTGTTCTGTTGGGACACATGTCCTACTGGTTGATAATTATTTAAATTTGTTTCCATGCATGTGCTATATTGAAATACTCCAAAATTGGTAGCATGGTGCAATCAATGTACCTGCATGCTGTTATTACTACTGTGGTCTAATATATGCATGTGTTCCGTTTGCTATGCAACTGTTCTGTATCTGGTGTCTGAGTTAATGGGAATATCTATGCATGCTGTTATACCTAACCCTGGAATGTGTTAACTATTATTAGCCCACATATGTTGATACACCATAAACACCATAGCATGAATGGTAATGCGGGTCCCAGCGGACCCACCTGTCCCACCTCAGCTGGCCATAGCACCGGGCACCAGCATGTCTGGGGCCCAACCGGGGACCTCCTTGTCCTTTCCTTTGGTCCTGCACCACCTTTCAGTGGAATTGCCTCAGGGGGTGGGGCTTCCCCCCCTGGGAGTGGGTGCGGACAAGAACCTTTCACCTGTCGCAAGGTCCAGGCCGTAGTGCGTAGAGAGCTCCATCAGCAGTTTGGAGATCTTCTACGCCAGCTCAAAGGCCGTGTGTTGTGACTAGAGGGTTGGCCTGGCTCATCGACTCAGCCCCCAGCACAGCCACCTTCGGGGCTGTGAAGGTGCAGTGGTGACTGCCCATGGGTGGGGATCTCAGTTCCACTGTTTCCACTAGGTTCATAGGTTCATAGATTAGTACTAAGCTAACTGCCCTTATGGGCCATTTCCAGCCTAGCCAATTACCCCATGTGAGAATCAAACCCTGCACCTTATGTTTGTAAGGTAAACACCTTAACCATTATACCAACCTCCTCATGGGCTTCTGATTTCCCAAAACCACTCCCCATCAAGGTGTTTATCCTCCACATGTGTCATATACTGCCCCTGTATGTCTCTTGTTTGTCTTGTCTGTTAACCTACCCAACCTACCTCCCCAAATATACCTATTATCCCTCCCCAATAGCCCACTCTCTCCTGAAAAAAAAATGGCAATCTGTCCCCCAAAAAAAAAATATCGCCCTACACATAGCTGTCCATTTCTCACACGTGTCCACTGAACATATGTAATCTGGTCTAATTGGCATCACAACATATTAATGTTGTCCTCACACCACTCTCAGGGGTTTGAATGTCCAAATCTATCTCCAAAGTCAGTGTATATGGACAGCTGTTGCTGTAAAAGAAATGGGCAGCTATGGACCTTCTCTATACCCTCCTGCACATCCCTAGCTATTTACCCTTCTGTCTTTCCCTCTTTGTGCCCCTTTTTCACCACTTTCCTGTCAACCCTTTTTTCTTTTCTTTTTTTCTTTTAAAGAAATTAGGGTGGGGGTAAGCAGGAGTAAGCACTTTTAAGGAGCAGTAAGTGGGTTTAAGCTTGTTTGCGCAGGGGTAAGCAATGTCTACACAGGTTAAACAATTTAGTAGCTAACTGAGTATAAGAAACTGTGCTTACCTCCACGCAAACCCAAGCAAACCCGCTTACAACTGCTTAAAAGTGCCTTAATCGCTCTGTATCCAATGACCCTTGTTCTGCCCAGCAACAACATAAACAGCCTCAAACCCAGGATCCTGCACACCATAGCCAAAGTGATTTACCACTAAACCATGTCAGATATACATAATCCTGATGTTTTCACAAACATATCATAACAATAGGGATTAAGGTTGCCTATGCTCCAGCCTCCAACAGCCAGCTACCTCTAATTTTTCTTTGCTCCCCCCCTTATTTTATTTTTTTTTCAGCTTTCTCTCCTTATTCACTGCCTCTACTCCCCTTAGCTTGTACACTCAGCCTCCTCTTTGCCCTACCTCAGTCACAACCTGCTGTCCATATCTCTCTACCTGCACTATTTAGTAGGACACCCCTCTCGTCTAGTGACCTCCTTGCAGCTACTCTTCGCTCTAACCTAGCCTTTCTCTGGCTGTAAAGTTTCCACGTGCCCTCATCCACTGCTGTGTACTCTTCTCCTTACCTTACTGCTTATTTTTGTTCCTCCCTCTACTCCATACTCTTATCTTATCCTTATTTCCTCCCTTTCACTTCCATACCTACCTCACTCCTGCTTCCTTACTCTACATGCTTTACACTGACTCTATATTAGCTTCTGCTATTTTAACTAGTGTTTCTGGTTTTGGTCTTACCCTTTCCTGCTAGACTCTCACCTTTCCCTTGCTACTTTCCTGCTATTTCTGATTGTCTCCTTTCTCATCCGACCTCCTGTGGTGTCTACCCGCTCCGTTCACCCTGCGGGCTCACTCCGCTCCCCTCCCTACCCCCAATTCCCACCCACCCCCAGGGGTCCTAGTCTTATAGCTCTTCAGCCACACCCCTATCCCTCCTAGCCTATCCCTCTCCTTCCCGCCAATTTGTTACCAAGACATAACACACCCCTTCCTCTCCCCCCTTCTCTCTCTTTCCCTATTACCTTAATTCTTATATTACCTTTCCCCTTTTCTTATACTTCTCTCCATACCCCTCCTCTTTCTTCTCCAGTCATATAATTCTTTATTCCCGATAGTATCCAATTCTTTTTTCACCAACACTATTAAATAGATATACTACCCCCTCTCTTACTTACCACACTCATCCTCTCTCATTACCACACTCATTCTCTCTCATTTGTACTTTCCTCTTTCCACCTCACTTCTCAAATCACTAAATAATGAATCCCTACCTACCAACTATACCTATTCTCTTAATCTTACTCTTGACCACCCTTCTCTCAACATACCATCTCACCTTCTTTGAATTTCCACTTAACAACTATCATAACTCCTCACAAAGACACACATCTACTATATTTACTTTCACATCATACTCTAATGTTAACTACACCCCTAGCTATCATCTATCTAAATTCCACAGGATACATCACCTTACCTACCTCCTACAATCAGACAAAAAAACTAAAACTTTAACTTTTCTAAAGAGCAACTATTTAACTAAACTAGTTAATCCTAGCCTACAAGATGGTGATATCCACCCCAACCCTGGCCCTATCTCCCCTCCTCCCCAAAACTGCTCACCTAACCAAAAAAGTAACTTCCTCATAGGACACCTTAACATTCAAAGCATAAATAAGAAAATACCCTTCATCCATGCCCTCTTAGATATCCACTCCTTTGACATTATTTGCCTCTTTGAAACCTGGCTAAACCCAGGCACAAAGAACTCAGAGATTATACCCCTAGGTTATAATATAGTAAGACATGACCGCTTAAAACGTAAGGGTGGCGGAGTAGCAATACTTTTCAAAAATCACCTTAACATCTCTACTCAACCAGCATGTCCCAACCAAGATAGCAAAATAGAAGCCATCATTATTAAACTCCAACTTAACGCCAAAAAAAACCTTTACATTATATGCTTGTATCTTCCTCCAGGAAATAACATTCCAATATTAGAAGACTTCCTTAGCTGGGTTTCTAGCTCCTACCCCCAAGAAACCATAATTCTAGGCGACGTTAACATAGATTGGAACACTATTAATACTGACAATCCCTCCTCTCATATTAACCTACATGGTTTCACCCAAACTATTACCTCAACTACAAGAGTAAATAAGCCCAGTAAGAGAGAGAGTATATTAGACTGGATACTAACAAATAAAGTCAACAAACAGTATAAAGTAGGTACTATGCCAGACAATATCAGCGACCACTCCCTAACCTTCATTACCAGAGAAAAGTCCGAATGTGTTAACATCCCAAATGCAAGGCTAATTTGTTCTACCAAGCATTTTAACATAGACCTTTTTCAAGCTGAACTGAGAGCATGCAATTGGAATTGCTTAAAATCACTTCCCCTGGAGGAAGCCGTCTTATTCTTTAATACTACCTTCTTATCCATACTTGATACACATGCTCCTGAACGTTCTATTAGAGTAAAGACCAAAACAGCCCCATGGCTTACCAACAATACTAAAAAACTCATTCATAATAGAAACAAAGCATGGACAAAATGGAGATGCCATAGACAAAACCCAGATTTAGTTCATTTCCGCCAGCTTAGAAATCTGGCTAAGAAATCAATAATCTCTGATAAGAAAAATTCTACTGTGATCTTCAGGAAACACATCTTAACAATTCTAAACAATTCTGGTCATCAGTAAATAGACTTCTTTCCCCAGGAATTGCTAAAACTCCTTCCCCACTTAATGCTGACCCAGAAACCCCTCTCCAGACAGCTAATGCATTCAACTCTTTTTTCTCTGAAACTATACAATCCCTAGCCAAACAAATGAATACCAACAACTCTTATATTCCAACTAATATAGCTAACCCTCCTACAACTTCTCTCTGAAACCTATATCTACTTCTTTCATCTTCAGACTCATTCACAAACTGAAACCGTGCACCCCTTCTGCAGACAATCTCCCATCTCTTTTCCTTCAGAAAGCTGCCAAAGAAATAGCATACCCTATATCCCTACTCATAAACAGAACTATCCAGGAGGGAACCATCCCTGACATCTGGAAAATCTCCTATATTATCCCACTACATAAAGGTGGTAACTCCCTTGACCTTTCCAACTTTAGACCAATTGCCCTTCTCTCACCCCTAGCAAAAATCATGGAAAAATGTATTCATCAGCAACTTGTTCACTATCTCTCTCATCACAACATAATAGCAAACTGTCAGCATGGCTTTAGACCTCACCACAGTACCACCACTGCCCTTCTCTCCTTTGTAGATACTATCAACAAAATCGAAACAACAATACTCTCTCTTCTGCTCTTTTCATTGATCTCTAAAGCTTTCGACATGGTCAACCACTCTCTCTTAATAAACATTCTTGATTCTCTCTCTTGTGATAAATTTGCCATTAATTGGTTTAGATCTTATCTTAATAACAGACAACAAGCAGTAATATGGGAAAACCATATCTCATCACTCTTGCCCATTTCCATTGGAGTTCCCCAGGGCTCCATTCTTGGTCCACTTCTGTTTTCCCTCTTTATTAACGATCTTCAAACTGCAATCCCACAAGCAACCTGCATACAATATGCAGACGATTCTACCCTTATCTGCTCAGCACCATCCTCTGCAGAACTAATCTCACTGACCCAAAATACCTTTAATGCTGTAGAAACTTGGTTTTCAAGACGGTTTCTCCTACTAAATGCCAAAAAAACAAAACTCCTCCTTTTCTCCCCCACCACTCGGTCCCCCGCTTTACACTTCACCATCTCCTCAAATAATGGTACTATCATATCTCCTGATCCTACTTCAAAACTTTTAGGAATAACCATTGATAACAATCTCTCCTTCGATCAGCACATTAACAACACCATCAAATTAGTTAACAGAAAAATAGGATCCTTGTATCGCATCAAACCCTTCCTAACCCCAGCAATTAGAACCAAGATTGCTAAATCTCATCTTTTATCAACTCTCCTATATGCTTCCCCTATATATACAAACCTTAGGAAAATTAATCTTAACAAACTTGTAACTTGCTATAACAACATAGCTCGCAGCCACTAGTAACCCCTTTAGGACCCACCATTGTATAAACCTAAAACAACTAGGATGGCTTGAATTTCAAAACTTCCTTATAATTCCTCAACTCACTATTGCCCACAACATATTATACCTACCAGACAACACCCCAATACTCACTCCACTTCTAATTCCTTACAACAATCTTAACTCACTTCTCCTCTAGTAAACTCATGACAAGATCTATAAAGGCAAACAATACAGCAGGTGATTCTCTATTCGCTAACACAATAGGTAAAAGTTGGAATCTCTTACCTTGTGACATAACTCTGACTACATCCCTGCCACTTTTCAAACAGAAAATTAAACTATACTTCCAAAATCATTGGCTTTGTTCCTGCAACACACCTGACTAACCATCCTCTCTCACTCTGTTTCTCCTCCACTCTTTTCATCTCTACCCTTTTTCAGTTCTGTTTCCTTTACTTTTGAGATTTAAGTATGTACATTTTGTACAATCGTTGATATTTAATGAACTGCATATTGTAAACTTGTTTTTCTCTTTGAAATTATCTTTCATTCTTTTTGTTTTTGTAATTTCTATTGAGCTATATCTTAGATTAGTCAATTTTTTTTATATAATGTACTTAGTATATAGTGGAGCTTTTCTCCTCGGGCCTCTGCTGAAAATGGACATGTATCCAGCCAGACTAGCCCGGTCAACAAATGTAAAATAAAATAAAAATATCATCCAGCCCAGTCATTCAACAGTACAGGAAATGTATTTAAGCATGAAGCTGTATGTGTGTGTGTGTACATATATTAATATCTAAATAGATATATACATATCTATATATGTACATATATATATATATATATATATATATATATATATATATATATTAATACACACACACACACACACACACATATATATATATATATATATATATATATATATATATATTTACACACACACACACACACACAAAACCATATGCATACGTCCATAGATATATATTTCTTTATCTAGATATATATATATATATATATGTATGTATATATATATATATATATATATATATATATATATATATATATATATATATATATATATATATATCAGCAGATATATATATCTATATAGGTATATATAGACATACATCTGTAGATAAAAATGGGAACATAAAAACATATATGTCCACATGCACCGTTAATGGGATTGAGAGGCAACAAACATACATCTTGTATGAATAGGTATTGCCCCACCCCCACAGCCTAAGACGTCTGCACTGCAATACACTACCAACTGTTGCAGATCCCATAACCAGGACATGACATGACATGGGCTCAAGATGTTCACAGTACTCCATTCCACCTGTATGATGTCAGGCTGGTATCAGTAACATATCATGCAGTACTTTCTGGCTCCCATAGGGAATGCACAATGTGGAAGCAATCAACATCCCTAGGATACATATACACAGACACATATATGCAGGTATAGATATCCATATAAATATATATATATATATATATATAAATATATATATATATATATATATATATATATATATATATATATATATATACATATATACATATACATATATATGTAACTACACATACACACACATATATATGTATAGGAAGATGCTTATGTAGAAGATGCACGCAATATAGAACAGCCACTATGCCTACAGTTACCACCTTACCAAATGGACACTGTATGAGCCACCCATACAAATGACAATCGTTGCCTGCAACATATACCCATAGAGAGGTCAAAGGATATAACACCACACACAAGTTTGCATACATGGGAAAGCTTTATTTGTGTACTATTACAGTTGTATATGCCATGTCATATAGCTGTTTAGTCACTGACATATAAACAGAGTAATGCAACTGTGAAACATTTACACTAATACAGTAGTCTGGAAAGGTTTACATATGTTGCTGTTCAGGCCGAGGCCTTCAAGTAGTACAATAGTAAAGACAGACTGGGCCACAGCATACCAAACAAGCAACAGTAGGTAATGCAGATGTATAGTCCAGCAGATTCTGTCTAAACTTTGTACAAAATCCCTAGGGAGTAAAGACCTCAGTTGACACAATGGGATGTATCTGTTACATAACAAGGCATAACTGACACCATCACAATCACACCGACAAAAAGAACAGTCTGTATGGCAGGAGGTAGTACGCCTGCATTTATGCAAAGTGGATTATATGGTAATGAACATCCAGATACAACCTGTTGTAACAGTTGTAACAGCCTAGGTTAGTTATGGTGCATCCCCCCAGACTCAATAATAAAGGGCCATATACCATTCTTACATACACTGGCCTCTGGAGTGCATAAGGGTACATGTGTATTGTGTAGGTGAAGCCCACACATATATGGCCCCAACCCCACAGTATGTGTGGGGGACACAACAGCAGTGGACTGATGGCAGGAATGGGAGCATGATATACTCACAGCCCACTACAAAACAACCCCTGACAGTAGGTCTATATTAGATGAGCGACCGTTCCAATGTTCAAATCATAGGTGGTCGACATCATATGATCGAATGTCAGAAAGCTCAGAGGTGAAAGTCAACAGCTTTTCACCCGCAGAATGGGAAATTGTCCCTTTCTGCACTGAAGTGCATTCTTGGAGTTGGTATATTTAAGAAGAGGGGATGTGGGGGGGTGCAGGCGGGCTTGCCCTGCTGCTCAGAGCGGTAAGGTAATTTTTATTTATTATTATATAGTTGATGTTTCGGACTTCACTCATATGAGTTCGCTCATGTGAGGTTCGAAGTTTTGAAACTTCGACTATATAATATTGACCCCCTGACAGCATGTCATATGTGCAAAGCCTGGTATGTAGGTGGAGGACAGAGGCTGGAACACAGGCCCATAGGTGTAAAACTGTTGTCATACACTAAGTGAGTCACTGGTATTACAGGATAGTCCAGCAACATGCCTTAGTCAGGATTATGAAGTTAGAAACAGAAATGGATGTAGCCATGTACTGATAGCACTCAACACCCACATTGCCAGTGATATATCTGACACAAGACCTATGTGGTGGACAGACAAAACATAATAGGCACACCTCTGGCCATCAAGAGGATAGGCCCACAGTTGAGAGCTATGCAGACAGACTGCATTCCAAGTTAAACTAGTATGTACACACAAACCCTGTAACACCAGTGCTATACAATGCATACAACAACACTACTCACACTCTGTCTGTAGTTCTGGAATCTCCTACAAATAAGTAGCTGGCCTGAGTGTGCAGGTGCTCCTGTAAAGAGGTATTGCTACCTTTTGTCTGTAACACTGATGCCCACACATAGGAAGGATGTCCATCATACAGGAAAGGTAAAGTGACCATGCCCATATGATGTAGAGATTTATAGTAGCTTGCCATGACAGTGGTAATTGGAAGTACTACACAGCATTCAGCATGCAAATAGCAAGTGGAGGACATTGACTGGTGCTGATTCCATCACCTGATCATGTGCATCACCTACAGATTCCATGCTGCAATCTATACAAAGCAGCTCATTCCATTTACTGGAGAGAGACTGAGAGTGAGAGAGAGAGAGAGAGAGAGAGAGATAAAGTATAAGGAAAAAAAAGAAAAATACCAAACACTCTAGAAGAGTCTGCAGTCCCAGAACAGGTATGTGAAGTATATATGTATGTAATTGACCATAGTACTTGGTCCATAATAATGAGATAGATGATGTGGAATGCTTTATATGTGCCTTCAGGTGTAGTTGTTGTAATGATGTTCAGCTGAACAACTGCTAAGGACAATAGAATCTGTCCCTGTGGGTAGTGGGCCATACCCCACAGCCATGCAGAGCAACACTGACTGATAAGATGTAAGCCATCACAGTGTGTGTTGTGTAATGGGAAGTATGTATATTATGTGGCCAATAGCTGGTGGTGGAAGTAATGCCATTATGATGGACACATGGGATGCACAGCCCACTCCTTGCAGTATATTCAGGTTCCTATGTATTGTAGCATGCAGGAATGCCATAGGTGAGTAATAGGGTTGCCTGCAATCTGGCCCTAGATATACCCCCCCAATGTCAGGCTGTGTCCATATGTGGCACCTGCCTGTGTTGTAGCAAGGCAGAACAGTGCAGCTGTGCAGGAAGGAGATTTTGGACCTGATGTCTGAATGTACCCCACATATAGGTATGCATATGTGTACATATGTACACATATATAGAAATATATATATATATATATATATATATATATATATTTATATATATATATATATATATATATATATATATATATATATATATATCCACAAATATACAGATAGCCATGTGTAGACATATATACGAGCACATATATACATCACATATATCTACACATATATGGATATATACCTATATGCACATGTCTACATATATACCAACACACACAAACGTATATGTATATAAATACATGTCCCCTATATTACTACCACAATGCTGCATGCTATGTGTGAGGAAACAGCACACATAGCAATACACACAGATATCTACAGCTGTCAGTGTGTGCAACATGGATGGGTATGTCACATGTGAACCCCTTGTTGGGACCACATTGCCCTTGTCTGTGAATTATGGAATGGGAATACGGGGAAGTATGGCAGGTATAGTTTGGCGGTGGTCAGGGTTGATAGGTATAGAAAACAGCCTGCAGGAGTGTTATGTGACACATGTGGTGGAAAAACACCCTGGATGGTGTGTGTAGTCTGTGATGTGGACGCCCCATGGACCCCAATATGGATACAATGGGAACAAGCCTCCCACACACTGCTACTCAGAACAGCAGTCCTCGTCCTGAAGGTGCCTGGCCTAGAGGCTGAGCAGGAGGAGCATGTTGGCCCTGTGAATGTGTACGGGGTGCCTCAGAGTGATGTAGCACATCCCGCATGTGTCTGTGGTGCCTGTTATGGAACAGACCCTGGACCTGACTGCAGGGAACAGGCACATGTCTGTGTGTGCCCTCAGGGGGGACAACATCCCCTGGGTTGGTTCCACCTGACAGTATTGCTGGACCAGTACATGAGGAAGCCCCAGAGTGGGGCACACATGTGATGTGGCTGGGTAACATGGGCAGATGAGTTTGGAGAGTTGGGTCTGCTGGCCAGTAGTACATATACATGCTATTGTGTCACTGTTATAGAGCATATGTTGGTAGTAATACTGTAATAGTCTACACAATCCCAAAACATGTCAAACAGCATGCATAGATAATCACAATAACACAGTATGTCAGATGTGCAGCACACACATAGCAGGCATACCACAGGCATATATGGAGCCATTGTGGCCCAGACAATGGCATGCAGGTGAATAGTCTGTAACAGGCTAGCAATGATAGTGTCCACACAGGGAACATGGCTACAAACACATTGCACAAAGCGTGGTACAGTACAATATCTGGCCCACTGTTAGGTATGCTGTAGCCATACCTATTGAGATGTGTGTATGGTTTGTTGTCATTGATATAGAGGGGGGTGACAGTGATGTGTATTAAGAACTGTGGTAACCTTGCTGCATGACCTGCTCACACCCATGTCCATCTTTATGTCTTTCAGGCACAATGTCTCAAGCAAAGCTGCCAGCCTACTCAGCAGCGGAAAATGACATCCTGCTGGATGGATTAATTCATAACTATGCAACCTTGTTTGGCTGGGCTGCCCATGATCAGTAGGAGTGGACCGTCCCATGGAATGACCTAGTCCACATGGTCAATGATGTCAGACTGCACAACCGCAGCTACGAGAAGGTCCAGCATCATTGTTCTGACCTGCTTCACAATGCCCGTCGGCGTGCTGCTGCAGTCCTGGGGAATCACCTCACCATGGGGAGGACATGCCATCCATCCCCCCGACACGTGTGGAGGTGCTACTGGCCAGCCTCATGGCACCTGCCCATCCGGACACACACCAATCACCAGGCACCTTTGTGGAGGTGGGTGACACCCACACACTGGCCGAGGAGCGTGCAGGTAAGGCCACAGGGCATATCTGTAGACTACTGTTGTGTATACATCCGCATCGGTACAGGTAGATCATGCATATCTGACATGTCATAGATATATTTTGTTGCTGCATAGTAGTGATAAACAGATGTCCATATGTGGTAGTATTGTGGAAATGTACTGTTGATGTATTGTAATACTGCACCCACCCTGTAGCACTGCCACAGTTGTGGTCACTGACTTTGCATCTCTCGCCCTCTTATGTACGTCTGTCCGGGATACCACTAAGGCAGCAGCCTGTAGCTGGTGAGTATTGTTTATGTAGATGCTTGTCAATACACCGGGTATGTAATGGCTATGGTATATGCCATGCACACATCTAACACACCTACCCAGAATGCATGCTGTACATGTGCATGTATTGTTGCTGTGAAATGCATGGCATCACAGGGGTGGCCATGATGGGGTATTGGAAGGGTATGTCAGACACCTGCATGATAACTAACATCCTGTCATTGTGGAATGCGTCCACAGGAAGTAACATAATGGTGGGAGACATGGCCTACAGTAGGGACATGTTTGGAACAACACCCATATACAGTGCAACACCAATGTATATACTTGTAGGACAATGACAACTGCTGCAGAGATACGCTATGGCATAAGGCATTACAGTGGTCCACATTATCAGCTGGGACTAGGCTGTAACATGTGTTGTTCAGTGTATGGGCACTGGAAAGTGACAAACATGTGTAGGGCTTACTCATCATGCTTCTGCAAAAAGGCTGAAGGAGGGGGAGGGGTGTCAGCAGGACACACCAGTGCACTGCAGTAGGGATCCTAATGATGCTAAGAATGGCTGTATCTGCACATAGTCAGGTTCAGGACCTGCAGCAGCCATAACCCTACCCCCACAGCAATAGTGACGGCAGTGTGCGAACACCAAGGTATGTGTACATGAGTAGACCTTGCAATCATGCAGAATAGGGGGACATGTGTAGGGCAGACTGAATATACACTGGCAAAAGCAGATGGCCCATGCTGGTATACCCGTGCCAGGAGTAGTGACTGCTGTAGTAACAAGAGGTGCAACGAACCATCATGATAAGTGTGTGCACACATATGCCCACATGGTGTGCATGCATTGCAGTCAGCATCTGCACACCTAACACATTCTGTAGACACTGCATGTGAAAGTACAGGACATATGTCACGTATTGGGCTCATGCACTGCTAAGATATGCGGTGATGTAGTCCCATGGCAGATCAAGGATCGGTGCGTCATATTATTAAAGGTGTCTAAACCCCCCCATAGCCATGGTATGGTCTGATGGTTGTCAGTATAAGAGTATTGGATTGGTCATACATGGTCTGCTGATGTTGAGAGCTGTGCATCAGACATCAGGCATTCACAAATTACATCTGTCCACATATCATGCCAGGTATGTGTTGCTGGAAAATATAGGGGCTGTGAGCATTAAAGCTGACATAACCAACATAGTAGTACACATTCAGCAATGGGCTGTACACCTGTGAGGTGTGTTGCACAGTACATGTCAGGGTGCAGAACAGGTGCACAGAAATACTGTGTTCATGGTATCCAGGGGAAGGGGATTCACCTAGTGACACAGTACATGCATCACATAAATATATACTGTTGCTAGCATGGATTGACCATAGCTGCACTGCATGCTGTCGGGTACCATATGTTATGCATGTTGACAGAGGGGTAATAGGAGGACTGTGTGTACTATCATTGTGCAACCTCACCTGTGTGTGTGTGTGTGTGTGTGTGTGTGTGTGTGTGTGTGTGTGTGTGTGTGTGTGTGTGCATCCTGGTGGATAGTTAGTTTGTCTGTAGGGTCACTCTGGTGAAGTGGAGGGAAGTTGATGCATGTAGGATGCTTGTGTGCATGTGTGTGTGTTTGTGTGGCTTGCCATATATGCACGTGTGATTGTGGGGTGTTCATACAGCAGTACCTCCCTCTGGGATCATGCAGTACATATACATGGACTGCCACATTACACACCAGGAATACTTGTCATGTGTGTAATCACAGGACAGCTGATAGTATAATATGGTCTGTAGCATGGAACAGGCATCGAGAGTGAAGGTAGACTCCAGGTACACCCTTAATATTGCATTCAGCAGAGGTCACCTACAACACATGTATGCGGCACTACAGATGCATTGGGGAAGTACTAGTCAACACCAGGGAGTGTATCCAAATATTACAGTTGGCACATGATAGGCTGAATGAGCAGCGTATCTGGCATGTACTGAGCATTACATACACTTGACACAACAGTGTGTGATATTATGGATAGAAAATTGTAGCCCACACAATAGGAGGCATGCTCATGATGTCCAGACATACACAGAATGAATACTAAATGACAGCAGTGAGGCCATCTAAAACCACTGCACACAGGTCAGGCAGGTAATGTAGTAACAGGTCTTGTGTTGTGAACGCTTGTGTAGGCATTTAGAGGACTGATATGTTAATGAGTGGTATCAATGTGTGTATGTTAACAAATGTGATGCAGGATGGGGTATCACATGAACATTTACGTGGGACTGTCTGTAAAGCCATGGACAGGTAGGTATTATGGAGGTGTGTGTGTGTGTGTGTGTGTGTGTGTGTGTGTGTGTGTGTGTGTGTGTGTGTGTGTGTGGTGTCTGTGGTGTGCATGTGTGTGTACTGTTAAGCAATGCTGTACAGGTTTTAAAGTGCGTTTATTGTTTTCCCCCACAGGTGGCGAGGTGGGTCAGGGTTCCTCCTACATGCAATCTGATGTTGGTGTCCATACAGACACCAAAGATGATGATAGTACTGTTGAGGCACAGGTGGGGCTGTCAGGGGCCAACACTGCGCTAACATTTGACATCCCCCTTTTAGCCACCTTAACCTCACACACAGTTTCAGTTCCTAAATACCCCATCGCCAGTGGCCATAGTGGACGGACAGCTGTTGTTTGGTGGCAGTGCACAGGAAAGTGTGGTAACCACGCCTAATGTGTTTGGTCACAGCAGGCATAGTTAGATGTCCGGCAGGGCACCACAAGGGCAGATGTCCCAGGGTGCTCATGGTAGGGCCGCTGGACATCATGATCCTGGCAGAGGCGACACAGCTGGTACCAGCAGACACATGTTTCAGGCTGTCATGGGGCACAGAAATGTATGGAAGGTTACACCAGACAGGGCCTGAGGCTGCAGAGGGCTGCTCTCACATCTGTAAGAGACAACATTTGTGAACTGTCTGGTGCCATCCATGCTTATACCAAGCTCATGGATAGATGGTATGGTGAGATGATGGCCCTCATCAGCCGTGGTGTGTATGTGCTTCAACGTGTGGTGGGGGTGCAGCGATGGCCGCATGGACAAAGGCCAGCAACACCAAAAGCTGTCAGTCAATGTGGACATGCTAGGACACAAAGGGGTTCCTGTAGTGGTAGTACCAGCCAAGGCAATGAGGGGGGTGCTGTTCACACCACACCACAGCAGGCCACATGCACGTGGTCCTGGCCAGTCCCAGGAGGAGCCTGGTACCAGCAGACATTTGTCATCAGCAGGTCAGAATAGCACATTGAGGCATGTACATGGATGTGCCCATGGAACCTGTGGCAGGCACAGTCCACGTGTCTGTGGCTGGAGACAGTGAACTGCACACCCTGCCAGGTATGGTCTGCAGCGGGCCATAAACACCTGTGTAGGGCAGCCACATGGCAGAACTGTATGCATGCATACCCACACACTATACAAACACAGCTAGGGCAACCCCATATCTACACACACTACAGCACCATGCCCAGCTCACCACAGTACACCACTCACCCACACACATGGTGTCAAATGTATGGCCACCCTCGGCCTCTGCCAAACCAACATCACACCCTGTGCATATGATGATACATGTGCCACATCCCTGTCATCCATACCATCAGTGCAGGGACAGGCTAATATGGTTTTGATGCACACGGTGACTGTACTATAGTGTACCACCGTACTGCAGTGTAACATGTTGTAAGCAGTAAAGTGTAATGCATATATGGCAGGTAGTGTAGCTGTCCAGCAATAATGCATTATAGCTGTTAGTAACACTGGTTAGTTGTGGTCTCTATAATGTTATCCATTTGTGTTGTAGGTGTACATGTGTTAGCACAAGGATGCCCTCTGCATATGATGATACCTGTGCCACATCCCTGTCATCCATAGCGTCAATGCAGGGACAGGCTAATATGGTTCTGATGCACACGGTAACTGTACTACAGTGTACCACAGTACTGCAGTGTAATATGTTGCAAGGAGTGAAGTGTAATGCATATATGTCAGGTAGTGTAGCCTTCCAGCAATGATGCATTATAGCTGTTAGTAACACTGGCTGATTGCAGTCCCTATAATGTTATCCAATTGTGTTGTAGGTGTGCATGTGTCAGCACAAGGATAGTCTGCAGTCATATTCCACAACGGGGTATGGCACTGTGGTGACACCATGGCTGTGACATATCTGGGGTAGAGCTGAACATACGTCACAGGTTATTAAAACAGTTATTGCCTGTGCCACATGGACAGGTGACCTGCTGAGGCATGTATACCCTGCAACCTGATGTAGACACATCCACATACATGCACACTGTTACTTAGTAACACTGGGACTAGACTCCTACCTAGCTTTGTGGTGATAATGAAGTGTGTGGCTTACATTGCACACATGACACAGTGTTTAGGGTGAGGTGTGTACCAGGTTACATGTTACATGCAGAACATTCTCAGACATGTACAGTATGCTAATGGGGGATGTAATGGGTGTATATGGACAATACATAGAGTGACATACCTTCATATATACATTGACAGACACATAACATGCAGACACACATCTGAGATACCAGGGCCTATCGCTGCTAACTAACTTGATCATGTGTCCAATGTGTTACAGGTAGGCTGCACACAGCACATGCATAACTGGCCTTGATTGTGGTATCAGTTACTTGCATGGTTGATGATGACAGTGGTAACCATAATGTGGTACATGGGACATATACTGGGTGTACCTTGGTGTAATGACAGTGTACACAGCACCCACATCCCCAGTGGATATTGTACTCCCTGGAACCCATGATGACACTCTGCCATACCCACCATCACACATTGGCTGTGACTGCGATACAACCCGTAGTATAACCCAACAGTGGTACTACAGGGATATGCATCTAATGCACATGCCACACGCATAGTAGGGTGTTGCATTGTCATGTCTCACCTATAGGCAGCAACAACACTATCTGCACTACTGTGTGGCAATGGGTATTGTAGTAGGAGCATGTGGCCTCAGAATGCTATACCCTACAGATATACAGACATGCACAACAACACACACATGCCAGAACACAATGGGTATCCCATGCCTATCAACCCATTTGTAAAACACTGTTGCGCTTGTACTGCAAGGCTCATGTAGCTGGTATTAGGAGAAGCTTTTTTAAGCCCCAAGCAGCAACCCCATCCAACTTGCTATAAATCCTACAGATAATTGTGAAGTCTGTTTTCGGGATTTGGAAAAGGGCCTAAAAGGATTAAGAGCCAATATTTGGCATCTTCGGCTATTTAAAGCCTATCTCCACAAAAATATTGCACCTAGAGGACTACGGATAAAATTGCACCCACTTGTAAGCAGATCTGAAGAGAGGCTTAATGATGAATGGGATGCAGCACTTAGAGAAGGTTCCATGGTCTTTGTAAAAATCCTAGCTTCATATTATGAAAGAACAATAGAAATATGTCTTTCAGAAGTTAAGGATTTAGCAAACAAATGTAAAAAACATGAATCTAGTCCTAAATATTTGGAGTATTTAGACAGGTTGTCCAAGGAGCTAACATCTTATGACAAAATCATAAGAGATAGAAAAATAAAGAAATTCAACAGAGATAACAATGATTATGAAAAGGGACATCCATTTCAAGTACAACGATCTGTGAGGTTTCAGGATAATGTCCCTATTATAAGCAGGGGCAGGACCAGAAAAAGGCCCAGATCCATATTAAAAAACAGGGATCATTTTCAAACCAGTACCTCAGGGGAGGAGTCATCTAACACTGACGGTGAATATGCCAACACTGTCAATTCTCCACTTAAGAAGAAAACCAACACTCGATACCCTTTAGACATGGTAGGAAATCCAGAGGGGGGAGGAAACATAGAAACAAATATATCTACAGATTCCATGACGGGACTTATTCAGGCACTACTCAAGTAAATACACAAGTTTTTGAAAATGTTTTGAATCTATCTGATCATGTATTAACATTAGAACAAAAACAAGTTCTCAATAAAGGGTTAAACTTTGTTCCCAGCTTTTTTTGTGATGAATACCAAACCTCATTAGACGTCATTGATTTTTGTCGTAGACTAAATCTTAAATTGTTTTTTTCAGAACAGGATAGTTCCAATGCTCAAAGATCTACTGATTTCACCTTTCACAAATCAACATTTCAGCCGCCCATGAACAAGAATGTAGCTATTTTTCAACAAGCAGTGTTAAAGGACCTACATTTTCCCCTTTTTGAAATTGCTACCAGTAGGGATAACATCACTTCTACTGAAAGAGTGGCCTTATCGGAACTTAGGAGTAACCAAAATATAGCAATACTACAAGCCGACAAGGGGGGTGCAGTGGTGATCTTGAACATGGACTTCTATGTAAATGAGGGTTTACGACAACTATCTGACAGACATTGCTATATGAAAATGGATATTGATCCAACTACGAAATTTAAAAAAGAGATTGATTTGTTTTTACAATCTGCATTGGAGGAGGGTATACTCACGCCCAAAACTGTTCAACATCTACAGGTCAGGGAACCAGATAGACAAATTTTGTACTTACTACCAAAAATACATAAATCCCTTACACATCCACCAGGCAGGCCTATAGTCTCTGGTCATGGTTCTCTTACAGAACCATTGTCTGCTTTTCTCACCCAATTTTTCAAACCACTATTGTCCCTGGTCAGAGCAAGAATTCAGGACACCACACAATTTTTGCAAATTATTGAGGATTGCCAACTAGAGCCTCATTGGATAATGTGTACGTTGGATGTAAAATCCCTCTATACCAGTATTCCGCATTGGGCAGGGCTTCAGGCTGTTGAATATTGGCTTGCCAAAGCAGAATTGTATTCTCCGGGTTTCAATACTTTGCTTATTTGTCTAACAGAACATGTTTTGACTAAAAATGTGTTCTATTTCCAGGGTGATTGCTACTGGCAACTACAAGGTACGGCGATGGGGGCTTCTTTTGCCCCCATCTATGCGGATCTTTTCATGGCCTACCTTGAGGAATGCCTGATTTACAATCCTTTACACAATTTATACCTGGTGGAAATAGACATATGGAGGAGATATTTAGATGATTGTTGGATGGTGTGGCGTGCGGACACTGATTATCTTCAGGAGTTTCTGGAACATTTGAATAATAATATTTGGGGGATCGAATTCTCTATCACATTTCACAGAGAGATTATAACATTTTTGGATGTCACTGTATATCGTAACAGTGACAACACACTGAATACCAAAATTTATCGGAAATATCCCCAGTTTAACACCTTGTTACATGCTAATAGCATGCATCCACGTCACACCATCCGGAACATCCCTAAATCTCAATATCTGAGAATTCGGAGAATCAATTCTTGTTCACAGGATTATACAGCAGCCAAAGCCGATTTACAAAGAAGATTCTTGGACCGGGGCTATTGTACTTCTGACATTGAACTAGCCAGGACCTATTCGGATAACCAGGAAAGAAAGACATTGTTGGAATATAGGGATAAGAGTCATAATACTAATAGCTCTAAAATTCGACTGATTACCACACTAGGCAAAAATCATCAAACTGTTAGGCAAGCGGTTAATCAAAATTGGAACATCTTATTAGCAAATGACTTTTTGAGGGGGATTTTAGACAATCAGTGCTCATTCTCATTTAGACATGGTAAAACGTTAGGCACCCTGTTTTCCCACTATAAACATAAAGAAAGTGGGGCAGCTAAATACAAACAACTTACTATAATGGGGGATGAGTTACTGGGAACATACAGATGTGGACATTGTGTATCTTGTGCTCAAGTCAATCAGCTTAAACAATTTACGAGCTCCAACACCAGTAAAGTGTATGATATTAAGGTTTTTGGCAACTGTTCCACTAGCTGGGTTATATATTTGGCCACATGCCAATGTAAGTCGTTCTATGTTGGCAAGACTTCACGTTCACTACGCATTAGAATTGGGGAACATCGTAGCGATATTCGCAACCATAAGACATCCAATGCACTATACCTACATACAGTCAAACATCCCAGTGCCCAGTTTATGTTTACCATCATAGACAAAATTACAGGTAATAGGCAAAACCAGACAGGATGGCAAGGCATTTTAAGCCATAAAGAAAGATACTGGATCACACATTTAGGAGCCCTTTTTCCTCCAGGTCTCAATGACCATTTATAATTTATATTTATATTAATGATACATTAGCTCATAATATAGCATTTAGCCATGTATCTTTATATGTAATATACGATTATAATACCATTATGTTTATAAATAATATGTCAGAACTTGTTTTAGGCTATTTTACAATAAGCATTATCTATTGTCTGCATTTCTAGTGTATTGTAACACATACTTGCATTAACAGTGTCATGTTGCTTTAAATTTGACTCAGGAGCCATATGTGAATGCCCTTCTTTCTATTGGCTCATCACAGTATTTAAACTGACGTTGATAATGGATTTACTAATTATTTTCACTCACTGATGAAGGCTGGTGCCGAAACTAGTATGAGTTTCTGAACTTGGACATGTTTGTCCGCTTTTTTGCCTCTTATTAAATGGTGGAACTATCTTGCTGGCTTTTTGTGTTTTCTATTAGGAGAAGCTTAACAGGGTAAATGTAATGCCCCATACAGCAGCAGCCACAACTGACTATGGCAATGGGTGTTGCAATGGTTGTGAAGGCTCTCATGGAATTCCCAAGTACAGGTGTGCTAACACACAGACACTGCTATACTTAGTCATGTACAAGTACACATGTGTCAGTACAGGGATGCATTGCTGCAGGTGGTCATAGCTGTGTGCCTAGCTATTGTCCAAGGAGAGATGGGTTGTGTACAAGTTGTGTGTACAGTGGTCTCCTGCCACCTGCCAAGTGGCAGCAGACAATCTATCGACAGACACTACTGTGGTGACCCTCACAGTGAGAATGACATGCATCAGCCAATCCTCCAGGTGCCTCCTGTACATGGTCACTGAGGTAATCAAGTTGACATGTATGCAACATGCATTACAACACATGGTTAGTGTCTGTGATGGAGACCTGTAACCAAGCATGTTCTGTTGACTGTGGTAGTGTAGTGGAGGTACCCGTGGCATGTGGTTGCGTACAGGGTGACATCTTCTATATATGCCAGTTCTTACACAGCTGGGCAGATATGTCAGTGTCAATCAAGTTTAGGTTGCCTGCACATATCCCAGCTGGATACCTGCCATCTGCACATATTTACAGGGACGGAAGTCATCAGCTTGGCGAGTAGCTATGCAGTACGATGAGTGTGTTGACAGATAGACATTTGACAACAATATGTATGCCATAACTATATGTCAGAAGCCCTCACTAACATGTGCTGTACAGATGGTAGTCTACAGTTACATTACAAATGCTGAATCATTACCCAGTAAGGGGTATATACTGTGACACAGTTCACACACCAGGGATACAACAGGGAGGCCTCAGTGTCAAGCTATGCCTGCAGGTGTGCCTGTTGTCAGTACTACATTTAGCACTCTGCTCTTGCCTGGTGAAGCCCTGTCAACCGTAGTACTGCCATGATACACTACATGCCAGTGTGACAGCATGTACCCTGGGCTACTACCCCTGTATGTAACACATTCACATGGATAACAGTGCTGTACAGGCCTCATATATGTCTGTGTCCCACAAATGACACTCACACCCCTTGCTACTGTAATGATAGTACATAGGAGCATGTATTATACATGACATTACATGCACATATTACAGATGTAATTACCCTGCTATGTTATCAGACTAGGTGGTGTGACCTGGTTACCAGGGCTAAGCCATGCTTAGTAGGTATCAACATTGCTGCAGTATAACAGCTGACCTGATTTGCAGACTGGTAAGCAAAGCCTACACTGTGTAAGTGCCCGTACATTTACCCATAGCTTAGGACTGCTTAGCTTTGTGCAAACCCACGCAAACCCGCTTAAAGCTGCTCAAAACTGCCTTAACCACTCTGCATCCAACAGCCCTTGTTATGTCCCACAACAAAATGAACAGCCCTTGCAGGGCTTGAACCCAGGAACCTGTACATTAAAGTCACAACACTTTACCACTACACCATGACCACTGTGAAAACAGCTGTTGTTTTACCAATATAGCTGTCAATACACATATTGAGTAGTATTGAACAATTGCCTTTACTTCCTAAATTGTGTAGTCCTTGTTATTAATATGACTGTTGCATCACATATGTTGTTTTATCATAATGTACACATAGCAGATACATATGGTGAGATACATCTGGGACGGTATACACAACCGTGAGGATTACACATGACAGGAATATGGTTATATACATATAATAGGTCTATATATGTCTACATGTACATACCCATGTATACTCATACATATGTCTGTAGACACATCTGTATAGTGCAACATATATATGGCCATGTGTACATATCTCTTCATATGTACATATGTGTGTATATATATATATATATATATATATATATATATATATATATATATATATAGCTATATATGTATGCACATCCTATGTGTACAGATATGCCTAGTTATGTTGGTATATATGTATATATCTATAACTATATGTGCATCTATATCTATTCTGACATACCTACGACTGTCAATATATATGAAGATATCCATACGTATATGTGCATATGTATATATATATGTGTACATATACATATCCATCTATGTATCCTGATATGTATATGTGTATATATCTATATAGATATATGGATAATTTTATATGCATATATGTTCACCGTATGTCCTGAACATGAAGTGGAGCCCTACCTCAGCTCCAATAGTCCCAACTTTGTAGTGCAAGGGGATGTCAGGTATGTATTGCAGGTATATTTGTAGACTATTGCTACTATAATAGGGATTGTCTTCACAGACATGGTGTGCGTGGGAGGTCACATCTGCTTTTAACATGTGTGCCATTAGCTACTGACAGACATCCTAAGGACATCATAGTACAGTACCACTGCTAGCACAGTAATGCTCCTATGGACTACAGCAGAGATATGGCCAATATATGTGGACAGTCTGACACACTCTGGACAGTCGAAAGGTATACACAGAACCCCTTAGTACAAGACATGTGGACTAAGCCTGACAATGTGGATGTTAACAGCCATGTAGGTGGGTATAACATGTACCTACTGGTATACATTTGCCCGCATAGGTTATGCATTCACACACTCTGTCTGTCCTGACACATAACCGCTGGTACAGAGGTGCCATGGCCATATACTACCCACTAGTTATTGACATACATCTGTACAGCATCCCACTGCTTTGTCTGACATACATGACTGTTATGGTGGCCTGGCAGCAGTACATCTGGCAAGTATCTGGACATGACATCTCACTGGGTAAGTACATTAAGCTGCTAGGCATGTAACAAAGCACTTTGCAGGCTAAAGGCAGACTGGCTCAACACTGGCCTACATTTCCGATGGGAGAATACAAATGTACCTGCATATATAGCAGGCTCAACCAGCATGTTACAGCACATAGTAAGAGACATCTGTGTGAAAGTGAATAACCACAACCAATGTAAACACAGCCACATATGGTAAGCTAGCGTAATATTACAGTATATGGGCTATCAATTCAACACCATCCTCATATGTGCCACTCACACACTAACCCTACATATACTGAGCCACTACACAGTGTGGTCCAATGCCTGTCTGTGGTATGGGACATGTATGTGTTTGGCCCTACAAACATGTAAGCTGATAGGGTAACATACAGTGGAGCAGCATGTAACATTAGATAGAACAGGACCGAGAACAATGACATCTACCACAGTCTGCTCACAGGCCAAGGTACATATTAACAATACACAGACTGTCAACAATCACCATAAGTACACAGACCTCAGTACTGTACACACAACCACAGAATGTCCAGGTTATGTCATCAAATATAACCCCTACTATACATAACATGTGTAGCAGTCTGATATCTCACTGGCTTGTTATCAGATATGATGTCAATAAATATGGTGTACAGCACATATGCACCTCTTACTGCATGACATATGTATACAGGTTGACAGAGTTGTGGCTGGAGGCACAAACACAGGGCCAATATTAACATGTTGCTTTGATAACCGCATACATTTACTGTTGTAACAGGGTTTGTTGCAACATATGTCCTATGAGGGATATGAAGTCAGTAACTCTCATGGCTGTCACCATCTACAGACAACAATCCTCACGCTACCTTCTGCAGTTCACGGATAGGTGCTCTGTGGGTAACACAAGAAACAAAAGGCACCACACACTGCCCAGTCTGCAGATGACCCTACAGATGGGGGTTTCCTCATAACCATAACACTGACATGACAAGTAATAAAACATGTAAGACAGCCATATCCACACACACCCTCTTAAACCAACATTACTCCAAATGCAGTATAGTAGCACTTACAGTCTGTAGTGAGGTCAGGCACATCCTCCTCCTGTGTGTTGGCCTGTTTCCACAGTGTATGTTGTTAGAGATAAATCCCCAATCCATCTGTGATGCTGTTTGCCAAACAACAGATCTAGTTCCTGCTCACAGTGAATGAAAAGGCCCAACACCAACATAATTTTACTAGATATTGGAGTGTGTTTCCATGCAATTGGCTATGGGAATGTTACCACAGCTGTTCCACATGCAATCAGCTAGAGGAGGGTTGCAATTCATGCAGAGACCTTCAGCTGATCATGACCATCACTTACAATACACGTGCTGCTGCCTAAGCAAAGCAGGTGTAAGTCTGCACATCCACCAGAGAGGGAGAGAGAGAGAGGCAGACAGAGGCAAAGATAAGTCAGGAAGGGGTGGTAAAGAAAACTTAAACATGTTGGTGTCACACACCTACCAGTACAGGGTATCAAACCCATGATGACTATGTATTGCTATCACATGTCTATGCAGATATTGGATGCGCCACATAGGTTACATGGTGAGGAGCCCTCCAAACGTATATGTGATGGTGAGTGACATCTGCAACAGTAATATGGTAGCTATACGGTAGATGTAGTTCATGTGCCTGTCCGCATGAACAGGTGTTAATGTCAAAACAACCACACTCTCACAGGGACACACACACACTGACACACTATACAGCTCATCACTAGTTAGATTACCACAACACAGTACTGCTCAGGTATCACATGAACCACAGGGGTTATACAAAGGTTACATGGGCAAAGGGTATGTGGAGGTGTCTGACATCAGACAGCATGCTTCAGTATGCCAATGGGGGTTGTAGTGAGTGTGAATGTGGTCACAGGCATCATACAATGTGCACACACACAAACACACACACAGACACACACACACACACACACACACACACACACACACACACACACACACACACACACACACACACACACACACACACACAGTGCCAGTACTGACATGCATGGGTGCATTGCTTCACGGGTGTGTAGTGGTCGACTGTGCCAGATGGCTGAACAAGGCTAGGTGATGGGTATAGCTTGGCATCAGGCCACATGACAATGGTCTGCAGTGTGGCTTAGGGGTGTAATGTCTGGATTTGCCCTCACAGGTGGGTATTGTATTCACCATCCAGCCACCTAGGTAACTATTGTGTGTGGCCATTGCTGTGCATTGCTTGTCATGTATGTGTTCCTTAGTCCATGACATGGATGGTTTCTGGGATGTGCACACCTCCCACATGCATGTACAGTGATATGTGGAACTGTACCTGGGGTGTCTGACCCATGTTATGTACACAGATTGTTATTATCAGATGTGCCAGTCCTCGCCTCATGTGGCAGGAACTCTTAATGGACAGCAGGTTGACCCTGCACCTACATTGATAGCATGATACAGGTATTTCCTGGTGTCAGTGGCATCTGTCCATACAGAGCATGCTTTTCAGCCATGGCATGTCCTTTGTGGGTCACATTTGATGGCAACACAGGTGTTGCAGGTGTCCAGTGGGGAACATAGGGAAGGTGCACTGTCTGCATGTATGTGTCTATTGGACTGATGAACAGGGTGCCATGCCCTCTGTAGTCCACTGCAATTACACCACGGTTACTAAGAGTGGGCAATATGCAGGGTACTACCAACATAGCGGCTGTTGCCTAGGCAAGTGTGTGTGTGTGTGTATGAGACATGGGTTGAGTGTACTCTGAGTAATGCAAGGGTTGCTATCTTTGTTCACCTGGCCTTGATGTCACACATAAGAGTATAGATTTGCACCCCAGCCTCTCAGCTATTTCACATCTGTTACTGGTGGACATTGTGATATATACTAGGGCCACCATATAAGAAATTTGCAAAACCCACTATATATTGAGTTCATTTGTCTCTCTCACACACACACACACACACACACACACACACACACACACACACACACACACACACACACACACACACACACACACACACCTGTCATGTCTGGAATTAGACTTCCTACCTCACTAGTTTATTACGCTACAGCACTACACAGTTGCAGGATGCTCGATAGAGATTACTGGAGTACTCCTTCCCCAAAGGTGTATTTCACAGTAAATGACATCAGCAGGATTTGCAAAGTAGGGTATTTGAATTGTAGTGAGTGTAACTAGCCTAACATGCATTGCTCCCTACACAAACATAGAAACATACACAAAAACATCCACAACTGTCGTGTGTGGGAATAGAACTTCTAGCAGAGTTCTATATCACAGAACAGCATTAAGCTGTTATAGGACATGACACGGGGATTACTGGAGTACTCCTTCCCCAAAGGTGTATTTCACAGTGAAAGAAATCAGCAGGATTGCCAAAGCAGGGCATTTGAATTGTAGTGAGTGTAACTAGCCTAAAATGCATTGCTCCCTACACAAACATAGAAACACACACAAAAGCATACACAACTACCATGTGTGGGAATAACACCACTACCAGAGTTCTATATCACACCACAGCATTAAGTTATTATAGGACATGCAACAGGGATTACTGGAGTACTCCTTCCCCAAAGGTGTATTTCACAGTGAATGAAATCAGCAGGATTGCCAAAGTAGGGCATTTGAATTGTAGTGAGTGTGACTAGTCTAAAATGCATTGCTCCCTACACAGACATAGAAACACACACAAAAACATCCACAACTGCCATATGTGGGAATAGAACCCCTACCAGAGTTCTATATCACACAACAGCATTAAGCTGTTATAGGCCACACCATACGGGTTACTGGAATATTCCTTCCCCAAAGGTGTATTTCACAGTGAATGACATCAGCAGGATTGCCAAAGTAGGGGCTTTGAATTGTAGTGAGTGTGACTAGCCTAAAAAGCATTGCTCTCTATAGACACACACACACACACACACACACACACACACACACACACACACACACACACACACACACACACACACACACACAGTTGCCATATCAGAGATTAGAACTCCTACCTAACTAGTTTAGCACACTATAGCAGTACACAGTTATAGGACATGCCATGGGGATTACTGTGTTACAGCTTTCCAAAAGGTGTATTTCACAGTAAGTGACATCAGCAGCCTTGCCAAAGTAGGGCATTTGAATTATAGTGTGTGTGACTAGCCTAAAAAGCATTGCAATCTACACAGAGACACACATACAAAGTTGCCATGTCTGGGAGTACAACTCCTACCTAACTAGCTTATTACACTACAGCAGTATGCAGTTATGGGGTGCACCATGGAGATTACTGGGCTACACTTTTCCCAAAGGTGTATTTCACAGTGAATGACATCAGCAGCCTTGTCAAAGTAGGGCGTTTGAATTGTAGCAAGTGTGATTAGCCTCAAAAGGCACTGCTTTCTGCACAGACAGAGACACACACACTTGCCATGTCTGGGAGTAGAACTCTTACCAATCTAGTTTATCACACTACAGCAATATGCAGTTATAGGATGCGCCACAGAGATTATTGGGCTACACCTTTCTGAAAGGTGTATTTCACAGTGAATGATATCAGCAGCCTTGCCAAAGTAGGGCATTTGAATTGTAGTGAGTGTGACTAGCCTAAAAAGCATTGCTCTCTACACAGACAGACACACACACACACACACACACACACACACACACACACACACACACACACACACACACACACACACACTTGCCATGTCTGGGATTTGAACTCCTACCTAACTAGTTTATCACCCTACAGCAGTACACAGTTACAGGATGTGCCACAGAGATTACTGGGCTATATTTTTCCCAAAGTTGTATTTCAAAGTGGATGACTTCAGCAGGCTTGTCATAGTAGGGCTATGGGGAGAGCAGTGTGTGTGCATAGGCCATAACCCATTCATCTAGAGGTTGGCACACCACATGCAGCCACACACAGGGTTACAGTCCACAACTGCTAGATGACTACTTCCTTGTACAGTCATGTTGCACAGCTAGCTGTAATGCTGATGGATACCAGTGGCTAATGTCTACAGTGAGTGACATTTACACCTCTTGTGGTTGTAGCCATTTGGCTGTGTGCTGGTTGGGACAGGCCTCATAATGGATGGCTCCTTGTCATAGTCACTCTCTTCCACACATCTTTGTATGTCTACTTTTGGCTTATTATAGTGTGTTGTCCTTGGACATATGTCTGTATTCCTATCCACTGTGTGTGCAAAGCATGACTGGTGCATACTGAGGAGTGTATGCACTAACATCTGCAACTGCCAGATATGTATGGTCCACTGTTGTTTGCAGATATGGGCTTCATTTGTTTGTGTGTGAGCATGCCCAGTATGCCCTTCTGTACTGAAGTGTGGATTGATTTCAGATAGTTTATACACTAGTGCAGACCTTCATGTTGTACACCTACAGCTAGCAAACTGTTTCTGTAGGGTATCCGTTGATCATTTGGCAATATGGGGACAAACTGTGTGGGGGATATTGTGTACTGTAGGTGATTGTGTCTGTGCTGCTTCAGCTGCATGGTACTGCTGTTAGCAGAGATATTCAGACATGTGTACTGTTATACACTCTGATGTTTTCTATCGTCATGTACTGTCAATTGGACATTCTTGCTCACAGTGATGTCTTGGGGGACAAGGATGACTGCAGCTGTGTCCAGTATTGTGGGCAGACACCTACATATTCATGGTAAATTATGCCATTCTGGAGGGGGAGCTACAGACACTTGCTGCTGGGTCTGTGTATCCAGTTCAGCACCTTGGTACAGTGCTGGCAGAGGATCCCATACTTGTTCATCCATCGACATGACAGTATGGCCTTATCTTGCTGTGGCAATGCCTCACAGCTGTACAGATTCGCACAGGTAACCCAGAGCCAGGGGCCATGTGTCAGGACATTACCCTTATTGTGGTGTATGGGCAGGTGTATAGTCACCCATTTATGTTTGCAGCCAAGATAGTGTGTGCACACAGCTTTTTGTCAGACCCTGCACATTCCATGCTGCCCATGCTCCCACCCACTCTGTTATTCTAACCTCTTCCATACATTATGCATATATTCTTTAATACTTCCCTAAGATTATCACCCCATCACAGCTCTGTGTTAGTGTTGGTCCACAGTTCATGGAGTGGGACATTGTGGACATGTTACTGCGGTTTGTCCACATGGCCTTGCATATGGCTTATGTAGAGTGTGTTATGTTGTTATTTGGGTGTCCATGACATAACATGTATTGGCAGTATGTGTGAGACACAGGCCTTTGGCAGAGGCCTGTGGGCCATTAGGTGTTGCTGTGGGCCAGATGTGGCAGGCCATTGCATTCTGTCAGTCCTACCGTCTCAGACCACCATACAGTATATTCCCCTGGGGTGACAGGGTAGGTGTGATAGGTGTTCATGCCAATACCTTCTATCAGTCTTGATCAGGTGGTGTGGATGCTGGCAGCGTGCTACCTACAGCTAGGGACACACCTGCATGGGACACCTGCACTGCATGCTGCATGCTTCTGCTATTGCCATATACAGGTGGGGTCATATTGTACCCATTCCCCACAGCAGGGATATGACCACAGAGGTACCCATGGGTGGCGTTTGTGTGAACTGGGTGTATGTGTGCTATGAACACTACTTGCATCTGACACTCAGATATGCATGGGGCATTCCAGTTATGCTGGCATGTGCAGGTACATCAGCTGCTTCCCAATACATGAGTCCTAGTGCCTTTGTGATCTGCATGTGTTCGAACAGACATCACTGGTATCCCCTACTACAGGACCAGACAATGGGATGCGTACCTGTATGTGCAATTCCAAGGGTGTCTCCATTTCACAGTGACACAATATATACTGTATGTCTGGGGTACTTTTCCCTGTGTACTGCTTGTATATCTAGCCCATCAGCCATGCCATGTCAGTCTTTCAGATGGTGACACATATTACCACCATACAATGGCTTACTGCTAGCATGTGTTATACAGGTGGGAATTGTCTTTGGCAATGCAGTTACGAGGGCTGGGGAGGAGGTTGGCACAATGGTTAAGGTGCTTACCTTACAGATACAAGGTGCAGGGTTTGATTCTCATATGGGATAATTGGCTAGGCTTAAAATGGCCCACAAAGGCAGTTAGCCTAGTACAAATCTATGAATCATTAGCAGTAGTGGGCAATGGTCACCAGGTTTTACTTCAACATGCATACATACTGACCACTCACACAATATGAAACACACACAGACCTGCATATTGCGCAAATGCTACAACCTATCATGCTACCTTGGCCAGCTCTGGGCATCTGTGCTCTACTGGTATTATACCTACACATACATGTCACTACATTTCTACATAGGGTTATGGGGGGGCACACATGACTGTTACGGCGTGTGTACATCGGATTGGGGGTGGCACACAAGACCATTACCTCATTTCTAAATAGATTTGGGGGGGCACACCTCACTGTTACTATATGTCTAGGTTGGGTTGGGGGGAGCACTCCAGACTGTGTCTACACAGGATTTGGGAGGGGGGCACACCTGACTGATTACACTAGTTCTGCATGGCCAGTTTCCACCTTCTTGGATCGCAAATTCACCTCATTTGCATGGATTTATCCTGCAAATGGGGTAATTTGCATACAAGGGCTGAGTCTGTGCAGGACTAGTGCAGGAATGCTTGTGCACACCCCTACAGGTTATTCCTGGACCACACAGCAGACATATTGTCTGCTGGAGCTCCTGCACTAATCCTGCACACGTTGCAGGGCTTGCAGAATCCGGGGGAATGTATTGTCTCCCTTTTGAAATGCTGGGACTCTCATTGCTAAAAAAAACAAGACCAATAGTGCAGAAGAAGAGCAAATACCAAACATTGTTCTACTCCTTTAAACTATGTTTTTTTTTGCAGGGAGCAAGCTTTCTGCATCCCCCAAGAAATGTATATATAACAACTCTGAGATCACCATATCTTGGAGAAAAGGGAAAATTCTGATAAATGGCAATCATGGACCTAATACATGTATATGCCTCAGATGACCAGCCATGAGGATGGCCCCTTCACTCCTTACAGATGACCAAAGGAAGACATGGTACAGTCAAGGGTGTAATATGGTATACCCAATGACGCACACATACAGGTCATGTACTCAGTCAATGTATACAACCTCAATCACCCTTATTATCCCTGCCATGGCTCTGTTGGAAATAGCTCATGCCTCCATGATGACCCTTCACATACTTTCAGTGGCAGCTATTGGTGCACCAACTTCAGGGGGAGGGCAGTCACCGTACTTCCACTGAGCACTATTGCCAACACCCCCTGTTTGGACCACACTGCTCATGAATGCTTGGGACAGGTGCAGACATTTCTGATGTAGGGGCAACCATACTTCCTTGACCTAGTCTGTCCTCGTCAGCCTGTCTCTTTTCAAATGGTTGTGTTTACTGGGTAACTACAGACATACAAACTGTGTCTATGCCGGGAGTAGGGGATGTGGGGATTACACTACCTGTGTCCAACATACACTTTGCACCACCTAGCTGTGATATCTCACACCTGCCATCATTATTAGAGGCAACAGATCCTCCAACATCAGGCAAGGGCTGTTCTTCAGTGCTGATGCCATGTAAAGATTCTTCTGTGAATATGTCAAAGCAAAAAAATATATATACACAGGGTCAGTAGGACCCAGTACCACAACTACGCATGCAACAGACAGGTTTACAAATATAACAATATGATAAAAAATAATACTCCTGGCCATCTCATTTGCAGATGGACCTGGAAGTTGTAGCTTTGATGTACTGGTATACCATAAGTCAGACAGATTTAAGGAACATTACACTAACAACTTGTAAAGGAGGGCTGGCAGCTATCAATAATATTAAGTAAGAATAGATACCTGGGGCTTGGACCTGTCTACTTCATCCCAAACATTCAGTACTGCAGTGTGAATCTCTGTGGAGGTGCTACTGCCTTTTAAAGGCATGAGATGAGAAAATCCTCTGAATCTGTAATGGGTGGCTTGACTGTTGACCCACTACCAGTTGCCCTCCTTTCCTGTAACCTTAGCCTCTGCTTGGTGGATGGCAGCATGTATTATATCAATGCACCTGGAATGGACCATGCCATAGTTTTGGTCATGACCAACCATTGCATTAACATTAGTGACCATATCAGCCCAAACACAGCCATGGAAGAGCTGGCCAGCAACACAGGAATCAAAGATCCATTGTTCATGGATACTGAGGGCCTATAGTACCACCTTATTTCTGAATCCATAAATTTTACTCAAGAATAGATACAGAGGAAATGCCAGATCCCGAAGTTTGTTTAAGTACTGGATTTTTGGGCATTGCTCTTTTGGCATGGAAGACATGAGAATTAATAGCCTTGTACTCACATTGCCATAAAAAAATCAAAACAATATTCCTATCTGCTAGGCCATATATCATTCCCATTGTCCGCTTAATAATTATAAATTATATATGACTACCTCAGGCATAGTATGTATATTGACCACATATATATTCCATAAAACAATCGCAGAAGCACAAAAGTGAAAGTAAACAATAATTTTAACCAATACAACAATTTCCATGAGGCTGTGTTTCTAATTAAATAACTGCAAGCCAATACAACATTAAATAAATAATAAACATCAAAGCCATGGCTGGCTAATCTAGTATGCTGTGCTCATTCCTGATATAGTTACCCCTCCTCCACTCTAGAAGAAAACAAATAAATAAATAAACAAAGACAAAAAGGACTTTGGCTTACTCTGCAGTAAGCTGATTGGTACCTTTATACTAATCAGCTTTGTACATCATACATCTGCTCCACACCCCCTTCAGCTCTTTAGTGAAGTGCAAAAAAAAAACATTTTAAAAATGGTGATACAATAAAAAATAAAGAAAAAAGTGCATTACTGCCATTCTCAATCCTGCCGATCTAATACTTTACACCCAGGGAAGCTGCCCCTTCATCCTGCCCTAGCTATTTTTCTGATGGACATTACTCAGAATATGAGCAAAAGGGGGCTTCTGCAGTCAGCTGTAACAGATGTCTGCACCCTGCTACTTGCTATGAACCTTCCAACACAGCTTTGCCAAAGACATCTTAAAAGTACTAACAAAGTAACATTCCTGTCAGGCATTGGGGTCAGGCACTAATGCCATTGCTGCTACTGAAACATGTCTAAAACCATACATTAAGGACTCCGAACCCCCGCCCCAGGCTTCTCAACTTTAAGATCAGATAGACCCCGCAAAAATGGAGGTAGTGTTGCACTCCTCTTTCCTAACACCTACAATATAGTTCCCTATGCAAACTCTACTCCCCAATTTGATAATGCTGAATTTCTTATTTCCTTCCTAAAAACGAATGACTGTAAAAAGTTATGTATCATAGTTCTCTATATACCCCCTGGTAACAACATACCCATACTGGAGGAAATCCTTTCCTGGATTTCCAACAATATTAAAAATGAAGCCATTTTTTTGGGTGATGTCAATAACAACTGGACATCTTCAAATATCATTCTATTTAATTTTGCTCAGCTTGTCACTTTTCTAACCAGACCTAATAGGAACAATGACACTGATAACATTTTACATTAGATCCTGGTCACTGACTCTAATAAAAATATCCTCAGCTGGTACAGTCCCAAACACCATCAATGACCACCTCCCCATCTTTGTATACCATACTGCCTCCTCCTTTCAAAAAACACATCAGCATAAACAAATAAGAAACCTAACTAAATGCAACCCATTGATCTTCACATATACTCTAAAAAAGATTAACTGGTGCAAGCTAAAAGGTCTCCCACTAGATGTTGCAGTTAACTACTTCAACTCAACATTTCTACATACACTAAATAGCCTTGTTCCTCTTTGTCTAAAGTGGATCAAAACAAATCATGCCCCGTGGCTAAGACCACTAATAAACTTATGAAAGTCAGAGACAACATTTGGAAACTATGGCTAGCAAATAAAAATCCTCCCGATCTATTGGAATTTAAACAACTTTAAAATCAGGTAAAAAGACTAGTTAACAAAGACAAAAAAGACCACTACCTAAAACTCCAGACTGACCATAAGAAAAACCCTAAAAAATTCTGGAATTTCATTACTTCACTACTAAATCCAGGCACGAAATGCAACCCATGTCCACACCCTGACAAAACGTCTGAAGAAGTAGCCACTTTCTTTAATTCTTATTTTATTGACACTATTGCACATATCACTGCCACTTTTCTCTAAGCCCTTAGCAACACAAACTCTGCAACTCCTTCAGCTATACCCTCCCACTTTTCTCACAACTCCACTTCCCCTTCTATACCTACATTCTCTTTCAAACCCATTCCAACTACCACAATAAAAAGACTACTTCTTAAGCTCAAACTTTGCTCCAATGCTCCCGACAACTTACCTAAACAATTCCTAAAACTAGCAGCTGAAGATATTGCATACCCCCATTTCCCTACTTCTAAACAGATCCATCCAAGAATCTCATGTCCCCAAAATCTGGAAAAAGGCATTTATTCTTCTTTTTCACAAAGGTGGCAACAATTCCCATATCTCAAACGTAAGACCAACAGCCATTCTCTCTCTCCCCTATCTCAAAGATCTTGAAAAAATGTATATATATTCAATTTCTAAACTTTGTGTTTCACAACCAAATCCTATCTCCCACACAACATAGATTCAGGCCAGGCCATAGCACCACAACTGGCCTCATATCTTTTATGGACACAATTAGTAGAGCTTCAGTCTCTGGTAAAATTGTTTCCTTCCTATTCCTAGACCTCTCAAAAGCATTTGACACTGTCTCTCACCCTCTACTTCTAACCCAACTCTCTAAGACCAGCCTTTCTTCCTCCTCTGTCAACTGGTTCTCTGGCTACTTAGCAGATAGACAACAAGCTGTTAAATGGCTACATTCCCTCTCTCCCTATCAGAATATCTGTACTGGAGTCCCCCAGGGTTCCATACTGGGGCTCCTTTTTCATCCATAAGTTTCACTCTTCAATAAATCAAGGATCTCTTGTTCAGTACACAGATGACTGGACTATTATATGCTCTGGAAATTCCATATCTGACCCATAACATATAACACAACCAGCCTTTACTGCTACTGAGACCTGGATGTATACTAATTACCTATCCCTTAACCCAAACAAAACCAAACTGATGCTATTCACCTGTAAGAAGTAAACCACCTTAAACAAAGCCCACTTCATTATACTTTGTCAGGGTAACACAGCAATTGATGTTGCTCCCCATATAAAACTATTAGGTGTAATTATAGACGAACAACAGAAATTTGACTTACACACACAGCATAGCATCAGCACAACTCACCAAAAGTTAGCTATTCTCTATAGGCTTAATCACTTCCTTAGTCACTCCATAAAATGAGCCTTCGCTTCCACATACCTACTGTTCTCTCTTCTATATGGTGCTCCTTGACTTGCTAATATCCAAGACTTGTTATAACAAAATCACCAAATTCACAACAAGCACTCTACTCATCACTGTACCACTGTTCACTGTCTTAACTACCTCACCTATCTACAACTAACAACTGCAAACAAAATAATATTTAAACCATCTGACTGTCCTGTTCTTGGCTTGATATTTAGTTGCTGCCATCAAAGGAGGCCTTTCAGATCAGAGAACCAGCACCTTTTGCAGGTACAAAAAAAATTGCCAGCTGACTAGCTTTTATACTCTTGTTCGGTAGCCAAAAACTGGAATGCCCTACCATTACCCATTACTACTACTCAAAATCCAGCTTCATTCGAACGTTTCCTAAGATACTACCTATCATGTATCTGGAATTGTACCTGCACCTTCTCTCTACCTCTCAAAACCTAACTGCCTCTGCCTAATGCCCATATTGATGTTTAGTATGTACCAACAGCAGACGAAAGTCCAGTTACGCTACTACCAAAAACATCTATGTAATGTCAGTCTATTTACCTTTGTTGTTCTCTACTTTTGTCAATTAGTTATCTTACCATTAATTCAGCCTGTTGTTAAATATTTTACCTGTGTTGTATGCACTCTTGAAATATACACATTTTATATGTATACATCTGTATGTTATGTTACTAGTGGCGCTTTTCTTCCCGAGCCTCCACTGAAAATGGGCTCATAAAGGCTCAGTGGACTATCCCAGTAAACAAATGCAAAATAAAATAAATAAACAAATAATGAACAGTCAAAAGTAACATTATAAAACTAAATTAATTGCTAATTAAATTAATTACTAAGTAGTAGGGCTTAGCTTTTATATGTGTATCCTGTCTAATGCGGAGTGGTAGCTTTATAAGCCTAGCCATGCATTCCCAAAAACATAGCAACCCTGATGGGATTTGAACCCATAATTCCTAGCTAAGGAGGACCATGCCTTATCCATCAGGCCACTGGGGCCCTGTTGTATGCAAAATATGTGATTAACAATGAAAAAAGCTTTTCAGAAAATCAGCTCACAGGATTCAAATCTGTCTCAAAGTGGTTTTCTTCTGTAGAGTGATGAGGCGTTGGATTTCTGCTGATGCTTGATATATCACCCAGATTCTCCCCTCTGGCCATGATAATTATGCTAATTAGGGCTCATTTCATTATTATTCTGAATCACTTCCATGACTCCTTCAGGTAAGTAAGTTTTGCACATTAACTGCTCTATTAGCAGATACCCTCCAGTGCTTTAGAATAAGAGCTGCATTGATTTGCTGGGGCCTTGCCTTGGCTGTTTTTTTTTTTTTAATTTACTAAAAATATTTAAGCTCATATCTTTCTCAAATAATGGATCACATTGACAACATTGCCACTGATGCTTCCTTTTTCTGTAAGTAACTGAAAGCTATTTATGCCTCACTAGACTCATCATCTGATTTACTGGAAGCTACAGTGATCCATGTCCAGCAAATTTAGGCTGAAAGTTTAATCCACAACATAAAACTTTGGTCAGTCCATGCAATCTTCACATAGCAGGAAACAGACCTGATATAACAGTTGTCAATTACTGTTGTGCCAGCGGGAACTGTATCAAAAAGAGTTCTGAATATATAGGAAACTAAAATGTCTCTGTTACAGCACAAGCCCAGTGCATCACTTTGAAAAACAGACAAAACGACTTACAAAGACATTTTATCCTGAAGTAACTTCACAACTATGGTCAACACATTATATTGCATCAGGCAAGAGATTTGGTCTCCAATCTTCCTATTACAGGTGATCCAATACAATAATTCCTGCCTTTAGTGCATCACTATGTGCCAAGCACATGTTCCTGGTGCACCTATATTTATTGCAATCATTGCTATTAATAAATGGATTATACAGATCTTTCTTCACAATCCCCAACAGGCAGGAGATCTTATTAAATCTCAATAGACCAGTCTTTTAAAGACATATGCAGATGCTTCCAAGGCTCTTATCCTTGGCTCATAAGCCAAGTTAAATATAAAGCCCCATTGCAAAAAAAAGATAGAGAGACGCAGAGGTCACACAATCTGAAGTCAGCAGATCTTGCAAGCCTAAGTGAGTGAAACAGTCTTTTCAACTCCTAAAAAGTAAAGTATAACAGGTTTGGTCCTTTATGCAACACATATACTGAAAATAATGAAAATAGAGAAATTGGAATAGGCTTTATGGTGCTGGAGATCCCACCTGCTCAGAACTGATGTCTGCACTCAATTATCTCACATTGTCAAACAATTTTGCAAATATGAACACACTATATATCCATATACTATATATATATATATATATATATATATATATATATATATATATATATATATATATATATATATGTGTGTGTATACACACACACACACACACACACACACACACACATATATATAATATATATTTAAAACACACACACACATACACACACACACACACACACACACACATATATATATATATATATATATATATATATATATACATATATATATATATATTTAAAGCACACACACACACACACACACACACACACACACACACACACACACACACACACACACACAGGTGCAGCAGTTAGTGTTGTCGCCTCATAGTAAGAGGTTCTCTGGTTTGATTCTCGGCTGGGGTGCCTTCTGTGTAGAGTCTGCATGTCCTCCCTGTGGTTGCGTGGGTTTCCTCCAGGTGCTCCAGTTTCCTCCCACATCCCAAAAACATGCAGTAGGTGGAGTGGACACTCTAAATTGGGCCTGTGTGTGTGTGTGTGTGTGTGTGTGTGTGTGTGTGTGTGTGTGTGTGTGTGTGTGTGTGTGTGTGTGTGTGTGTGTGTGTGTGCCTTCTATGGAAGGTTGGGTGCTGGGCTGGCAACTCGACACTGTAAAACTCTACTGCCAATCATGATTAGACAGATGATCTGCTGTGGTGATCCCTAACCAGGAAAAGCAAGAAGTTCTACTATTGCTGGTTAGGCAGTGTCATTTAGGCTATTATTTATCCCTGCTTAACCCATGTCTACCGTTTCTGTTGAGTGTTTCTTTCCACATGAATCATTTTAGTTATTTATTCATTTACTTTCTTAACTGACTTGCTTCCTTGTGTATCATAGACAAATGTGTCACTAGCATATATGAGTATTAATGGGGGTTGGCATAATGGTTGAGGTTTTACTTTATTGACACAAACAAGATTTGATTCTTTCCTTTTGTTGGGAAAATTTGTTAGGCTTACAATGACCCACAAGCACAGGTAGTCTAGTACTAAACTATGTAGCAACACATCTGAACTCAGGTTAATATTAGTTTTGTTCTTTTTTGTCCTTATTTTTGTGAATTGTTCATACAGTTTCATTTGTCTATTATTGGGATAACGTAATATTGTAGGATGTTCTACACAAACAATACCAAGTGAGCTATATGCTTCCACAACTGGTTCACCATTGATCACATATGCAGATAAAGTGAGCTTCATATGCATGATGGTGGGGAGGGGAGCATGTGACTTCTATCTTTATTTAACATTTGTTTACCGGGGAACTCCAACATGGAACAAAGCCAATTTTCAGCAGAGGCCCAGGAAGAAATGTTCCAGAGACATCTTTGAAACATGGGAGGAAACCCACATGAATGCAGGAGTGACATGCAGACTCTGTACAGAAGGCACTCCTGCCAAGAATCAAACCAGAGAACCTCTAGCTGTGAGGCAACAATACTACCACTGCACCATCCATGTATACTACAATCAGACACACTCAAAAGGCTCCTGAAGTCCACCAAATCAACCACGAAGAATAAGCACAGCACGGCTCAGTCAAACAGGAACCACGAATCACTGCAGTATATTTCTTTTATTAAAAAACCATCGAACAATTAAAAACACTTAAAGATGTTGAGCGCTTTCATCTAGTACATCCAGATTTCTTCAGAACATAAAACTAAATGTAGCACAACTGTTAAATACTATAATTACCCGCCTTTTTTCCAATTAGTTTATACTAATTGAATTATTTAACCCTTGGTTGATTGTTTAAAATATTTAAGATAAAGACCAAACCACACAATGGCCTATATTAATATCAAAATTCAAGATAAGAAATTATCACAATTTCTGTATTCCTATATCTATTACAAAGGTATTGAAAATGTTAAATAGTTACACAGATCTATGTAATATAGTGTATAATGCTGCTCTAACTAATATAGCTATATTACTTCCATTTACAATTGTTGTCTATGTGCCCCTATGGAATTGTGTAAATATAAGGTTATACTTAATGTGGGTATCTATTATACTTTATTTATACATTGTTATCTCAACAATGGTTTGGTAGGTATAACTTCATTAAGACCTGGGGGTGTAGCAGCCTCCAATCGCAATTGCCACTTAATTTCTTTTTCCCCCACTATGGCCTTGATGTTACCTCCTCTAGGATTGTAACTGACCACCTCCAGTATGCCAAATTTAAAACTCCTACAATATTCGCTGTTTAATAAGTGTCTCGATAGTGCATTATTGGCATCCTTTCTTTTAATACAATACAAGTGGTCATACATTCTATTTTTTAAAAATCTATCAGTCATTCCTACGTAATAATTTCCACAGGTGTCACAGATGGCCAGGTATACCACATGTCTAGTTAGGCAATTCCCATTTTTAAAGTGGATCTTGGTTCTATTTCTATCCTTAAGAATTATATTCTTACCTTCATAGATATATTTACAATAGTTGCAACACCCACACTTGGTGGTACCCCTACTTCTACTTATGACATCTTTTCTTGTATTTTGTCTTATTTCTATAAGTCTGTGAAGACTATTACCTGCCTTATAGACAAACCTGGGTGTTGAAGGGACCTTGTCTTTGACACCTGCATCATTTGTTAAAATGTGCCAATGTTTAGCTATTATCTGCTTTACCTGATGTGCTTGGTCACCATATTTCACAATGCATGCTCTGTTATAACGGTCCCCTTCTGTGTTGTTTAATCTCTTCTGCATAGATATACCTATACCTAATAAGGGGTAATATTTCTTACCCCATTCCTGTATAACATATTGTGTTAAATCTTTCAGCATCTTATCAGGGTAACCCTTATCTCTGAACATATGAGTAATACAATATTTGCTAGAAAATGTAAGAAGTTGGAACGTGACATGAAGCAATATGAGCAAGGACTAGCCTACAAATGGAATATTAAAGATAGGCTGAGACAAAGAGATACATACAAGGGAGATTATAGGGATATTCCCCATGTAGATGAAGTTTATTATCAGGACAAAGATGTTTTTTTAGAGGAAGGAGAACAGGACAAGTGGCACACAGTACATCGAAGGAGGAAGGGGTACCCCAGGTGGAACAAAGACAGGCGAATATTGTAGGAGTTTTAAATTTGGCATACTGGAGGTGGTCAGTTACAATCCTAGAGGAGGTAACATCAAGGCCATAGTGGGGGAAAAAGAAATTAAGTGGCAATTGCGATTGGAGGCTGCTACACCCCCAGGTCTTAATGAAGTTATACCTACCAAACCATTGTTGAGATAACAATGTATAAATAAAGTATAATAGATACCCACATTAAGTATAACCTTATATTTACACAATTCCATAGGGGCACATAGACAACAATTGTAAATGGAAGTAATATAGCTATATTAGTTAGAGCAGCATTATACACTATATTACATAGATCTGTGTAACTATTTAACATTTTCAATACCTTTGTAATAGATATAGGAATACAGAAATTGTGATAATTTCTTATCTTGAATTTTGATATTAATATAGGTCATTGTGTGGTTTGGTCTTTATCTTAAATATTTTAAACAATCAACCAAGGGTTAAATAATTCAATTAGTATAAACTAATTGGAAAAAAGGCGGGTAATTATAGTATTTAACAGTTGTGCTACATTTAGTTTTATGTTCTGAAGAAATCTGGATGTACTAGATGAAAGCGCTCAACATCTTTAAGTGTTTTTAATTGTTCGATGGTTTTTTAATAAAAGAAATATACTGCAGTGATTCGTGGTTCCTGTTTGACTGAGCCGTGCTGTGCTTATTCTTCGTGGTTGATACTACAATCAGACTTATGCCCATTAAAGCTCCTATAAAAGTATTTACATTTGGTTTTATGAAAGAAATGCCATTATTTTTCATTCCTTTTTTAACACAGCTGATTTGGAAAAAACTGTCAACAGACAATTATCCGCTTCTTCTTAAGCATTTTATACTGCTATTTTGCAAAACAGATTAAGGCAGTACTTATGATGCAATGTGTTTGCAAATATGTTAAAGGTCAACACACATTTTTGATATTGAGTATGTGAAATTTTGAGATGTAAATCTTGTTTTTTGTGTTACTACAGTAAGAACTAAGGATAGCTTTGTGTCTTTTGGTATAGCTTCTTGGTATAGTTTTACTTTTCAGTTTAACTTGAGTTCAGTACTGTTTCCAAACTGCCCCTTGGGTTTAAGTTTGATGTCTTTCCTTTCCTGTTTACATGGCCAACAAGGGTTATATTACTTCAATGAACTCTCACCTTAACTTAGTAGTTTTGGGTTTAGGTGCCCATATAGTAAACCCCCCAGATGATTATTTTGTCATTTAAGCTCAGCATTGCCAGTCAGTATAGTTTAATTACTTTCCCTTTACTGTGATATAATGGCTTTACTTAAATATCAAAAGGTCTGTTCAAAATGTTGTATGTAAATTGAAGAAAAATGTGGAAATCTCCCAGTCTTTAAATGTAGCAAAACTGTCTTTTTAAACTGGAGCATTCAAGGTGCCACTACAATGATTAAAAAAAGAAAACAATGCTGTTTTGAATATAGTAACTTAAGCGAATGCAGAGTGTTTTTTTCTGCAATACACTAAAATGAAGAGGAAACAGGAAAAGAAGGTTTTCCACAGATTCAGGGGGATCCGTCTATTGTCTTGTACAACACCAAACAAAAATATTTTCATTGCTGTTCCTTACTTTGGCCCACAATGAATTCCATAAAGGAAACGCAAGGTAGATTGGTAATGTCAGTATTATTTATATCAAGATAACCAGTTACCCTTGCTTTCTTTTATAATCTTGATGATGATGTAAACCTGTCAAGAATTTTATTCTGTTTGTTAAAACTTAGCATAAACAAACAACTCCACTTTTCACTGATGGGAATTTCAGATCTGTTACTGACCTATGATTAGAAAAAAATCCCTTCTAATCAAACGCTACTTCAAATTTCAAATGTTTCACTGAGAACCTTCACTTAGGTGCACAGAGAGCACTACACTGAACCAGCAAGGCTAGGCCTATTATATTTCATCTAATGGGGACATCTAGGCTTATTTAAAAATGTACAAGGCTTTCAAGATGTGTCAGAAACCACAGGACTATGTTTAACTTTGTAATGTGCACTCCAGTAAAGATCAAATCTTGCAGAAGCATTATAGTGATTAAAGCTTGGTCCTCTTTTGATGAAATGTTGGAAGAAATCAGTATGCATAAATAATGAGATTATTTGCAGATTATGTATATTCATCTGTCAATTGATTTTGGAAGGCATGCATAGGAGAAAAGCTAATATTTTTGATTATTGAGAAGTTTTTAAGACCAATGCAGATAGTTCACATATGAAATAAAACAGTTAACAGGGGATCATAAGCTAGACTTGACCATATACTACTTCAAAGAGAGCACCATGAGGGACATTTTAAAGAGAAGGGGTGTAAAAGTAATCTATAATGTCTGAAACTGAATTTCTTATGAATGAGTATAGACAAACAATAAATGATAAGTGGGGGAAAATGCAAACTGTTTCTGGGTAAAAGGAATCACATCTCAAAAATGATTTGCTGGAAAACCTAGAGAGAGAGGACAGTATGCAATCTGGCATCAATAAGCCAAACAGGTATAACCTGCACAGGTTTCCAAAGTTGTTTACAAGCTATTGAGAGATGAGCATATCTAATTCATTAACATCATGTAGTCTGAACACCCCTGATAAGCAACATGATCTATTCAGCTTGATTACATTACCTAAATTAAGTCAAGGTATGATTCTACTCCTAGAGAAGCATGTAACAAAGTTAGAGATTTATAAAGCGATTGACAGTGTCTCAATAGGCAAAGCCCGTGGATTAGATGGACTCACTATGGACGTCTATAAACATTTTATTAAACAGCTCAGCACTCCACTTCTTTTTATATATTATTAGGAAATATGTTTACAAATGTTCCCTCCAGACTCCACTAGAGCCAAGACATGTATGTTTCTAAAACCAAATAAGGACCATCTCTTAATGCTTAACTTTTGCTAAAATCTTGATGAATTTTATATACATATACAAATATATATATATATATATATATATATATATATATATATATATATATATATATACAGAAAGAGAGAGAGTGTGAGTGAGCACATCATCAAATACTTTTGGTCAAAGTGCAGATATTTGACCACATAACACTGATCAGTAAAATAGCCAAAAAAAAAAAAACAAGAAAAACTTTTATGCAGGTGGTAAACTGCCTTGCACCAGCATGCTAATTATATATACCAACTCTGAAACTGCAATACAGTGGAATAATGGCAAAATCCTATTCCCGACTGTACTGTAATCTCCCATAAGCAGCTACTTGCCTTTTTCAAAAATATGAAATTTCAATTAAAAACACTGGTAACAAATGGGTTTGACATTGTTAACATTTGACCAAATCCCAGGAACACACACTCAGATATGCTTTGATATTTATTTATTCATTCATTCATTTATTTATTTTTATCCATTGATCTATGACTTCATGACTTATGACTCATGACTTTTGACTGGATTTATCCATTCCACTAATCAAAATTTCTCATGTTTCATTTGAAATTGTCATTGGACTTGGGGATGAGCATGTACCCATGAAGATGCAGCCGATGACATCATGCATAAACTACATATTCATGCTCATCTCCATTCCTCCCAGTTTATACTCCCAACCTTGTTTCTAGCAAACATACACATGCAACAGCAAATCAAGAAAAACAATGAAGATGTGGCATTTAGGGGTGTTGAGATACTGGAAGTATTGAAATGTAGAAGAATAATGATTTACTGCATTGAAATCTTATAGTCATGGAGAATGATCTGGGAAGGCATGTGCAGAGTGAGCAAGAAGGTAACAGCTTTTGGGGAGATACAGAGGGAGTCTTTGGTGGGGTAAGGGCAAGAATGGAGTATTAGAAGAAAGTTAACAGAATGATAAAAAGTAAAAAGACAGAGAAACAGGGAGAATGGAAAAGAAGAGCAGCATGTTGAGTATTAAAGAAGAATTCTTTGATGTGGGTAGAGGAAGGGAACCATTTAGGATGTATCAAGGTCTGGGCAGTGGAATGTTTATGGTTATATGCAGAAGCTTTGTGAGAGTGCAATATGAGAAAGTGAGATGTTGGAAGAATGGAACACCTTCTAGGTGGCATATGGCAGAGATGATTAAGGCTAAGAATGGTGAGATGTTAGAAGGCTTACAGAATATGGTGTACAGTCTCAGTAGGTTCAAGACTGGAGCTGGGAAACATTGGTGCATGATGGTGCTCCAGTGAGAAGAAGATTGAAGATTTGAATATGTGATGGTTTTAAACAGAAGCAGTGTGATTCTGATGAGAGATGGTAAAGATGTGAGAGGATTTATATCAGATGTAGATGATGATGTTAGAGTAGAAAGAGAGAAGAAAGTTGGTACTAGAAGACAGGGTGGAGTAACACATTTGGTAAACTCTGGAACAAGAGAGAGAATAGAAAAAAAGCTGGTTCTGTATGTCATGTAATTTATAGAAGTGTGATTGTCTCTCCCAAGATGAGTGAAGAAGTTAATTATTTGTGCTTGGAAGAGTTTGCCAGGAAAGTAATAGAGTATTGACATGCTGGTTACAAATAAAAGAGAGAAGAGAATTCATGAAAGAAGGAGGGGTCAAGGAATGCAGGTGGGATGTGATGACAGGTAAGATTTAAAAGGAGTTGTTAGGAAGAAGATAAGTTGAGGTGTACATATAGGTAGGCACAAAGCTGAATCCAGCACTAGGTGACCTAGGCAGCTGCCTAGGTTCTGTACTGGATGGACTGTCCCTGTGTTGGCTGGGGAGGGCCAGCTTTGCTATAAAAATAAAAAATATATATTTTGGTAAGTAAAAACACAGCAAGCATTAAGATCCTGTGGGAGAACTTCCTTATCTTGCAACTTTGTGCTAACACCATCTAAACCCATGTGGGAGCTGGTAACATCCTTCAATTAAACCTAAGTTAGAGATTTAAGTAGCAGAATCTGGAATATTAGAGGAGATACAGATGCATATATAGAGCATGTTTTTGTGAGTGCTCAGGTGCTCTTTTCATTAGAGGAAACAGAGGTGTGTGTGTGTGTGTGTGTGTGTGTGTGTGTGTGTGTGTGTGTGTGTGTGTAAAATGCCCTGGTTAAGGGACTGTTTGCTTAACTGACACTGCTCACAATCAAACCCTGAACCTTAATAATTAATGACTGGGAAGTGCCTTAAACTTCCATACCAAATGCCAGGTCTCCTCTAATTTAATTAATTTTTTTAATCGCTGAGGGTTGCAGTCTATCAATGTCACGCATAGCGATTTAAGACTATGGTGTTTAGTGTCAGTGGTGTAATAGGTAACACTCTTGCTTTTGGTGCAGAAGGTTGTAGGTTCTCTTTCCACAACAGGTAGATGGATTGCTGAAACTACTATGCAGCATAAGTGTGGATATGGGGTGCTGCATTTCTGAGCATGTTGTCCTTTGGATGAGATGCCTAGTAAATATGAACCTGTTTTTAGGCTGCCAGCCAGTCTCTATTGCACTATCACTAGTACACAGTTTTTATTTTTTTATTTTATTTTTTTTGTTTGTTTGTTCATGTTAACATAGGCAATTTATTCTTCAAGGACAACAAGTACTGAATTGGTAGATGAAACCTTAAAATGGAGAGTCGTTTACCAGCAGCAACTTCTTCATTAGTTATAGTTCTCCTTATAGTGGAATTATTCAGATGACTTTTACTTATGCAGAGATTGTGCATATTGACTGATGATGGTGAATTATAATGACAGATGTTTGACTGGCCTTTTATGGTTGAAATGTTCTGAATTGGGAAGTTTTGTCATTATTAGTTCATATGTTTTGTTTCATTGCTTACAAGAAAGATGTTCAAAACTACATCTTTAAAACACACTCTAACAAGTGGTGCTGTGTTATACAAGGAATACCATTTAACACAATCAGGAAGGTGAATCAAGGAACATGTGCATATAAGCATGGTCCTAAAAATGTGTGCAAGGGGCCCATGGTTTGAAACCAGCCAAAAGGTAAACTTAATCTGGTACTGGCCAGATGCATTTTCTGTGAATGTGGGTTTCAAGGGCAGAGAGGTTTACTATTGTTCATGCTAAGTCTGTTTGCATTGTAAGACTTTATTGAAGTGACTATTAGTGTTTGTGTAATGCGATTTGAAATAGAAGTTTTAAATCAAATCAAAATATCTGTAAGCATTGTAGAAGTAAGGAAGAAAACAGTATGCATACTGAGAGGTTTGAACGGTGTTTAAAGCAACTGGGGAGAAATAGCCAAGTAATGGGACACTGGAATGGCTGCAGCAGTGGGCTACTGAAGGGGGGGGGGGGCTGCGGGTTGACTGCTGTGAGAAGGTCTGTAGGGGAGAAGGTGCTGTTTCATGGTGTCAACTGGAAGCAGGGGACTGCTGTGGGGGGTCTGTGGGGGAGGAGATGTTGCTGCCGTGGAGCCTAATCCATTACCCTGCCTAAAGCTCCATCTGACCATGATCTGGCTCTGGGTAGGCATGAGAATGTTACATAGTATGATGGCTGTTGTACAATGCACTAGCATGTGTACAGCAATATCTAACTGAATTAGTGATAAGATAATTGAGTACTAATGGGGCCATAAGTTTAGTTGCAGTATGTTAGTGTGCATTATTAAATATTACATATTGCTGGATACATATTACTGCTTCTAGGTTCAGTACAAATAATTATGAGAAAATGTTGCAAAGTAAAAATTAAGAGAAAATGAAGATTTGACACACTTATTGCTAAGTAATAAACAAGTTTTTATATGCTTGACCTTCACAGAACTCTAGTATCAAAGGCAGGTCACAACAACCACATATCCAAACAGGATGGCAGGAGGTATTCGTGACTTGTCAGGGAGGATTGTCTTTACAGATTAATTGATATCACTGGAAGATTTCTGCTATATCTAACACTGATGTCTGCACTTGATGGGCTTTATAGTTAGGTTAAACCACAAACAGTAAAACTATGAGGGAGGCAGGAGACAAGAACCACCTTAGAACCCGTTTGAATTCTTGAGTACTGGGAATCACCTAGACATAAGGCCCATGCCTGGTTCAAAGGAGGAGGATATTGATCATGAAGAGAGTTCTGTGTACCAATGTACCACAGTAACCAGGGCTACCAAGTGTGACCCAACAAGCACTGGAGGCAGCTACTCCTAAAGTGGAGCAGAATGGACTACAATCAGGGTCAGACAGCCGAATGACCAGTGGTGCAGAGGATGTGACAGCTTTCCTTAAGATGTAGATGAAGTTACAACCCCCAGTTCACATGGAATACACAGGTGGACTTATCTGTTCAACTAGGCCAGACCCAGGTTGTTTAGGGGGAGCCTCCAGAGTCCCATTAGTCTCCCCTGCTCATGGCCACACAAAGAGTCAGGTGGAGAAGGGACCTATTCATAAAAAGACATTTCACCTCAGGAGATGTATTGAAGGGGGCATCACTCTCAATGGGGAGGAGAAGGTGAGCCCATTGAAAACTCATCAAAGTGGGACACCTAGAGGTGGGGGGACTAGGTAAGAGAATTACTCATGGGTGCATAGTTATAATACTATGCCAGCAGACCAGATTCAGAACAGCTAGTTTATCTGACAAAGAGTTCAAGGTCTTCAAAGGGGGAGGGATCTGCACTGGGGACAGACAACTGTCCCAAAGAAATGGGCTGCTTGAACAGCCAAAGCTGAGCCCTAATCCTGTCCTCTGCTAGATGCCAAGATTACATCATGCCTTGCTTCCTGCACTGGAATTGAGACCCAGTAACAAACATGCAGAACTTCTCTATCACCTACAATGGCTGACTGCAGAAGTACAAAACTCTGGCATATTCACTTAGTGATCTGTGCCTGATCCATCTGAAATAAACGGCTTCCCTGTAGCTCCCATCTCCCTCTGCTTGACCCAGCCAGAAGTTAGTAGGAGAGGAAGAGAGAGGGTTTCTAGCAGGCACCTTAAGAAAGCCAGATGCCAATTCACAAGGGAAACAATTTTTACCAATCCTACAGAAAGTTCCAGTGTCATCAAGATTAAGAAACTCATGTCATCCCTCAATGAAAAGGGGCATCAGAGGGCAAGAACTGTAACTCTCATAAGATACAGGACTATCCAAAACTACCCTCCAGACTACTGCTGTAGCAGGAACAGAGGGAAGTAATGATGCCCTACAAGTGGGCAGCACCTGTACTCGGTGAGTCCAATATCTGCTGGCTACATTCAGGCCATACACCAATGGCCATTCCTTCATACCCTACAGAAGAGACTGGAGCAATATACCTGAGAAGCAGGTGGTGCAAAATCATTCCACCAGAATGTTTAGTTTACAGGAACTCCACTTGCATACAGCATGTAGGTGAGGTGGGCTCACTAGAAGGGGCAAGGCAAGCAAATTACATCACATGCTGCCATGAATCCAGTAAATAGTCTACAAGACTCAGAAAAGGGAGACATCAGACAAATTAGACTCCCAAGCCACTGGATGACCAGATGCCAGCCAGTTGGCCCTGTGATCAAAAGAAAGTACAGCCAAGCTCTCCATCCCTCTGTCATAGAGACTCATTAAGGGGAAGGAGAAGTTAGAAAGAAGGTCAGTGGCTCTGACCATGGCATTTGGGAGGAACAAGATGCAGCTTAATCACCAAAGTTCTTAGAAAGCTGACAGTCATGCAAGAAGCATATAACAATTGATGACTGGATTACTGTACCCCAAGTACAAGATGACCAGGTAAAGCAATGCTTTTACTTAGAAGACAGGGGACAGCTGGCATGAGGAGCAAGGCTACTTGTGTAGAGTAGAGGCCAAAAGGTTGGAAGTAAAAGGGATCCCACAACTTGAACAGTGCTTACTTTGACCTGGCCAAGGCATATGACACAATACCACACTTGGGCATTATTGATTAACTCAGAAGTTTAGGCATGAAACCTTGTGTCACCCAATGGATAGACAGCTGTATCACAGACAGGATCCAGTAAGTTAGAACTGGGAAGTCTACCTCTACAAAGAGGCCAGTCACAACTGGAGTCCCTCAGGGGATTGGTCCTGGGACCACTACTTTTGGCATTTACTTTTGTGATGTCAACATCAATGTCAAGGGCCTCTGGCTGACCACATTTGCAGATAATTTCAAATTAGGAGCAGTTATAGAATCTCCCACTGAGACTAATATTCAGCAAGAAGGGCTGACATGGATAAATAACTTGTGTCAGAGCCATGAACTAAAGCTAAATGCTAAGAAATGCGTAATAGTATCCTTCTAGAAGTCATCCACTCCTGGTAGCTATCATATTGACAACACAATCCCTAGGAGTCAACCCAGTAGTTAGGGACTTGTGGACACACATAGAAAGCAATCTAGGCTTTGATTATTAGGTGTATACAGTAATGAGGAAATCATTCTATGTTGTGCAACTTAAAAACAAAAGCATGGCATCTAGGTCCAAGGAAGTCATTGTTTCACTGTATTCAGCATTCATCAGACTTATCATTGAGTACAATGCCCCCTTTGGTATGTACTTAACCCAGCACATCCAACAGTTGAAACATCCACCAAGGTTCCTCACTAAAAGAATACAGGGTATAAGTAACATGTACTATGCAAACCACCTCAAATCCCTGTTCCTGCATTCTGTCTCCTACAAGCTCTTGCGGGGAAATCTATGTCTGGCATACAAGGCATTGCAGAGCCCCCTGTTTGCAAAACAAACAGCACCAGAATTACCCATTCTAAAGACTTTAACCTTGAATGTGATATAAATAAGACCTGCCGGGGAGACAGGTATGCATCCCAGAGACTATCCCTTATCTGGAACAAGCTCACCATCCATGTGCAGCAGATTTCCTCCCTAACCCAATTTAAGTGTAACTTGGATAATTGGATGAAGAACAGGAAATTCATCTCTGGTTTGACACTTATGTCTCCAATGGACACAGGCAGCCTGTAAATAGTTCATATCCCAGGCCTCTATTTGTAAATGTTTCATCTTCCAAGTCCCTGATTACACTTATCAAGGGTACCAGAAATTGTCAGAAATTTGAAATGCACATCTAGGCTTAAAAAGGACCTGGTGCTCATTAGCCTAGTACACACCTATGAACCGATGAACCCATGAAGAGGCCATTGCGATGCTTGGCACTGAGTAGCTAGACATATACAGCAAACTTCTTGTAGTGACAGAGAGCAGTATAGCTTCCGAAGTGCTATTTTTCACATATAGTATTAAGCCATGATCCCATGTGCCTACACAGCTGGGTGGTTTTCAAAGATTATCTAATACACAGAAATCTCTGTACAGACTTTTGCTGTCAGATATGTTACCAAGTCTGTACATCACGGTACAAATTAACTTTGCTCTGGTTGTTGTATATATCATCTGGAAAGACCATATAAAATGGCTAATACACTTTCAATTCAACTCTACAGACTTGTTACCCAGTTTTGTATTACTCTGTTCTGTAACATTAAATCATTGTTGTATAACTGCAGTTCCTTCTCTAAGATGTTTTAACTGTCATTGTTTACATTTTCCTATCAAATAGCAAAGTGTAGCATGCATCCGTCTTTCTGGCCCATTGTACATCTGCTGGCTAGGTCCCCCTTACACTGCCTTTTACTGTGTTTCTGTCACTTTGGTGCATCGTCATTTGATGACTAAGCCCCCCTCACACTGCCTTAACACAAGACTTCCCTGATGCTAGTCTATTAGCAGGCAGGTCCACAGTGTAGGTCTAGCAGTGTCATAATGTTTCTTCAATTACACATAAATAGAAGATTAGAAAATATGCTTCACAATAGCGTAGTCAAATGTAATTGGTACTTTTCATATCTTGGAATAGTTTGATTTATTGTGGAATTGGAAATTGCTAGCTCCCTCATCCTCTTCAGAAAAATAGTCGCATACCTCTCAACTGTACAGATTTTCACAGAATGTCTAGATTTTTGGCTCATATTTTCGGCCTGTTCCTCATAAAATTTATGGTTTTCTGGCAAATCACTGCAATGATCTGAGGACTGAAGTCATTAATTAATGAGATACATTTGAGTTTAAGACTTCAAATCCTTCAGAAAATGTATGTTAAAACAAATCCTGTTACTCTAGCAACTTTACAAGTTTAAAAGAGTAATATTTAAAATCTGTCCCTATTTTTGGGCCTTTGTTCCCCCCATAGTGCTCTGTAATGTACTCATTCTCAACAAAGATGTGTTTTAAGTGAAGGATTATCATTTTGATCTCTATTTTTCTGCATGTCATTATTAATAAGGGTGTCATTTTGTTTTGTCCTGTCCATATCAACAAGAATACATCTTTTTCTTTCCTTTGTAATATTATGGAACATTTTGTCTTCAAAATAACGACTGCTATCTAGCACTAGTCTGGTTGACATGCACAGGAAGCCTGTTTTTATGGCAGTTGCTGCTTGCACTGAAACATATGCAGGTAGAGGTGCTTAATAAGTTTATGTTATTGCTGTGGATAGGCACACAGCATCCAAGATATTTAAGAAGTTTTGTTCGTAGTGTGTGAAAACGAATAGCTATGTCTCTGTCTGCACCCTATATATAAGGGCATACTTCTGTTTTGTTTGACATAGAGTGCTTTACAGAATTGTCTGACCTTTTCTGTTTTTCCCCATTTACCTTTGAAACTGACAGTTATTGAAGTGGCACGGTGAAAAGCTTTTGTTTTGTTGAAGTGGTGTATTTTTCAAAGATATCAAAGCTGACTTTTGAAAGAGAGTTCCTGTAATCAGCTAAAAACAACAAAAAGGATAATTTCTGCACATGTACTCAAAATGTACACGATTGCCAGATCTGAAAAAGGCAATGATATGCTATGGTAAATATTGTTGTCAAGTCATCTTTGGGCACAATCTTTAAATTGTTGACACTATAATCTGAAAATCTCTAGAAATGTGCCAGTGTGATTGTCTTAACCTTGAAATACAAACAACAAGTGTATAGCTTTCATACCATAATATATCATATACAGAGTTTTCATGTGATATGGTGGCTTTGTGAGTTTTCTTGTCACAACTGCTGCTTTGTGACCTGCAAATATTTTAAATGTTCTTCCTGCTTTATGTTTTTTCTTTCTTTTTTTTTTTTACTATATTTATTAACCAGGTAAGGAAACTGGCCCAAACTCCTTTTTCAGACAGAACCTAGACCAAGAAGGCAGGGACAACAAAAACAATCTTATCAAAGAATGCAAACTGAATTTGCAACAAGACATGAACCATAATAATAATAAAAAATATAAGCTATGAAATGCAGCAAAATATGAGCATTAAGTGAATATATGTTGCATATATTTTATTTGTATACATGATTGAAATAAAGTTAAAGGGGGAACTATGGAGATTATTTACAAAATATATTGTGAAGTACATTTTTGCCAGAAAGTTTTGCAGTTTTACATCACAATTGTCAATATTTTCACAGAAGTCCATTTCTGTGCCTCAAACTTGGGTCTACTCCTCATAAAATGTGTGGTTTTCTGGTAAATCATTGAAGATTGAAGTCACTAAATAATGACATATATTTGAGTTTCAAACTTTATTTCCTTCAGAAATGCATACTAATGCAAATAATGTTATTCTAGCAACTTTCTAAATTTATAAGAGCAATATACAACATTTGCCCCTGATTTTGGGTCCTCCCCTCCACCATTATGCTTGGCTTTGTCCACATTTCTTGCACTTAGAAGTTCAGAGGTATGCACATTCACATTATCAGCTGTAGTGTATCATAAAGGATAGTCTTATCAGGATTAGCTATCATTCATGGTTGTAGCTCCACAAAGATCTAAAACACAATGGTATGTGTCACATAGCCAGGATTTGTAAAACTATGTGCATGTATTCTTTTCAAGCATGCGACTTTTACTGAACTACATTGTCGATTAGCCTGATATTGCCTGGGATCTTATTCCATCAGACTGGTGCAAGTTTGCTAACAGCAGTTCTACTAATGGAAAGCTTGAAAAGAGGCTTAATTAATGAAATTCCTTCCGAGCCTCAGAGTGTAGGGTTGTTCCTTGACAGCCAGTTTATGTTCCACAAGTAGACAGTATTTATCGTGCACTAATTTAAATGCAAGAATGTTCAGGAAAAGTCATGCTCTTGCTATAATAGGAAGGCAGTTATATTTACTACTCTTAATGCGATGCAGTGATGTTCATTTTTACTGCCCAAATTAGTACATTTCAGTGTTTTGTTTTCTGTCCTCTGTGGTAGAGGAATATTCTGTGGGGAATGCAATGCAGTGATGGGGAGGCCACATTCAAGCCAGGGTATGCAATTGACCTTCTGGTATCAGGAGTAAGAAGATTAGAAATTCTACAGACAGTTTTAAGCTGCGTCATACTTTGCTAATGGCTTGTTTTGTGTGTGTGTGTGTGTGTGTGTGTGTGTGTGTGTGTGTGTGTGTGTGTGTGTGTGTGTGTGTGTGTGTGCCTGTATGTGCATCTGCATGTGCATTAAAAAAAACTGACAGCACATGGGACAAATGCATCCCCAAAACAACACAGAACCAGCCCACTAAATGTGTTATGTTTAACATTATGATCCAGCCCACCAAACCATTTGGTAAGTAGTAACATTATCCTGTGAAGCTAAGCAGACCCATAGTTGGCTCATCTAGCACCCTGTGCCATTCCCTGGTCTGGCATCACTCAACTCTAAGCATAGGAGCAAAAAAAACTCCATTTCTATGTGAGGACAGAAAAAAAATCTCTTCTGAAAATTGCAGCAAATCACTTGCTATTGTTTATACCACAGACAGAATGTTGCCCAGAAATGCACTATCAGCATTCATTTCTACATGCTGATTGTGCATTACTGACTGATTGGCATATCCCGATCATGTCCTCTAACACCTTGCACCTGGGGAGGCTGCCCCCTTCCCCCCACCATAGCTATGCCTCTTACTCCAAGAGTGGTTTCAGGACATCCTCTGGTGTTGCATCCACATTTGAGGAAGATAAAGGATCATAGATTATGAGTAGGTATTCCAGGTAATTTAACTACAGCCCTTTATGTTTCTTCCAACCTTGCAAGATAAACAAGACCAAAAATATTTTGGGAAAGCATGGGCACTGGTATAAACCCCATTCTGGAAATGTCTATTGGTTGTACTCAAGTTATCACAATCCTGTGTGTCGTAAGCTATCCAAGTTACAACACTCAGGTTGATTTCACTATGAGCTGTTCCATAAAATTAGGCATTAGTCTCACTGTTCTTGTTCATTACTTCATTCAGTAACTCCCTCTTGATGACCTAATTTTTTTGTCCCCATCTTGCCTTTTTTTATTTTTACAAATCACTGTGATTTGAGGATCTGAACTGCAGACTTAATATCCTTCAGAAAAATAGCTCTTAACCTCAGAGCTGTAGATGAAGATCTAAAAATCAGCTGCTCTGAAACTGTAGCAAATTGCCTGCTACAGATGTGGAGGGCTGGTTGCTAATGTTAAAATATCATACACTAGGTTGTTCAGCTGTGGCTGCAAATGCAATATTGGCATTCATTTCCAAATGCAGGTCCTGTACCACCACACCATCATCATTTGCTATTTGTGCACCACAACTCCTTGTGCTAGGAGCAGCTTCTCCCTTAGCCCTACCTTAGTTAGGCTTCTGCTGAGCCACTTATTTCCAGAATTAGGAACAAATTTCGACAATAATCAAAGAAATTTAGGGACACTTTTTAAAAATATCAGAGCTGTTAATTTGAGAAGTTGATAGAAGAATGAAAGAATGAAAATTAACATGCATTTTCTGAAGTATGAGAATTATATAACTCCAATATTGTTATTATTTATTAAATGTAATCCACTATCTTTTCTCTCGCAGTCAGTTTTAGGGGATTAGAAGAGTTAGAGCAAAATGTTGAGCAATTTACAGCTATGTTCAGAAAATTGTTTGAAAATGTGTGTGCTTCTGCATGTGTGTGATTGTGTGTGGGTGTTTGTGTGTGTGTGTGTGTGTGTGTGTGTGTGTGTGTGTGTGTGTGTGTGTGTGTGTGTGTGTGTGTGTACATGTGCATGCACGTGTGTATATGCGCCTGTGTGTTAATAATTCAGCTACTAAGCTTAATAAATAACGGGGGGTCAGCATAAAGTATATGTTTATCTGTGTACTAGTAACTGAATCTATGACATTTTTTGCCATCCTTCACTTGTCCGTCCCTTTGCTAGTCAACTCTTCTTCAACTGACTCTGTGTTTTTTGTATTTACAACTACTTGTTAGTAGTTAATCAGTTTCAGAGGTATATGACATCTTTTTCTAAGGAATGGGTGACTGAACTTCCATGTGAACTAGTATGTGTAATGAAATATAATCTCTGTAAAGGATTCAGTTAACTTGCGGAAGATTCCATGGTGGATCAATTTAAAAATAACACATTCCCCGGGATTCATGAAGCTCGGCGCAAGGCCGGCGTAAGGCCTGCGCCGGCGGTGCAGTGAATAGCCGGCGCAGTAGCGCCATATACATATTAATGAGAGTGCACCGGAATCACAGACACGTGCGTAGTGTACGTGAGCGAGCCCAGGTAGGATGCGTCTGGAGGCGTGTCTAAGCCGGCATGAGGTGAGCAACCTAATGTGCTGACAGCCACGGTCCGCCCACAATAGTAATGGCAGCAGCCAGGTCCCGTGCAGAATGAAACGCACGTACAGTATGCAACATAGTACCCGTCCCAAATTAACGGAGAAGCAAATACAAGCCACGAAGGCATAAGTGTACCCGCCCAAGGAGCAAAGGATACGATAAGACCGCGTCGTCCCGCAATGCACCGTCAGTGTTTACACTCAGAGAAGGTGTACAGCATGTCAGCGCGCACCGACATAGGAGCAGCGATTAAGGTCACCACCTGTCCCACTTTGGTCGGGCAGTCTCTCCATGGCCAGTTGTGTCCCGAAAACGATTAGAAATGGCTGATGTGCTACGATTGTAGGACACAATGATATCCCGTATTTAATGTAATGGTAGCATGAATTGGTTATTTCTGTAACAGAAATACCTAAATGACACAAGAAACAGAATAAGCAAGCAAATTGCCACAACAATAAGCTTATATTTAGGCAAACAAGTGAAGTTCTATGCTATATAGTGACCGTTTGTATGTGTCGGCCTGTAAAGTCAGATGTGAGTCCCGGAAATATCCCAGATCGGAAACTGGAAAAGGTGGAAACCCCAGTAGCGACATGGCCATGGTCACCAGGGTTACCTGCTGTCCCAATGTGCCATGGACAGTCCCTGATTGGACAGTTGTGTCCCTGCAACAATCGTAAAATGGAAAATGACCTCCGATCCCCTGTCAAGAAAATTCCCGCAATATACATGTAATAGTAGCATAAAACATATACATTACTATATGAAACACAGACATGGCATAAGAACATAAATAAGGAACCCAAATGCTTACAGAATAAGCTTATAGTATGGCAAACAAGTGAAGTTCTGTCAACTGCACTAGCCGTGGGTATGTGTAGTCCTGCAAATTGCCAAGTTTCCACATAACATGCCCCACTATGGGCATTGGAAAAGGTGCCAACCATAATGGTCACAAGCAGTAGTGACAGTACATAGCCGGGTAGCTGTGTTGACATAACAACAGTAAGGAAGCAAGATACCTCAAACACAGGCAAACATGTGCATAGCAACATATCCCACACCCAGCAACGTCTCTGTTGCATACACTGGATGGCGTATGATGAAGTGTAATATCCAGAAGCAGAACCCATGCATTCGGATGTACTACACAATAGCCTCATTGTACATGTCAGTCCCACCCATGTATACCTCTGCACCCAAACCTGCTAGCATCCGTGTGCAGCTATACAACCACACACAATGTGCATACCTGAACTGTGGTAAGATGTTTGTGTTAGGCAATGCCACGCGGGCAAATACGTACCCCACATGTCACCAACCCACCGCAGGTACAGATATGTACATGGCTACATGTGAATGTGTCAGCAGAATGTGTACATCCCGCATGTAGTATGTACCCGTCCAAACCATCTAGGTTTGCATACGACACGGTGCACATAACTGTACACATGTGGACAAGTCGGGTCGTTGGACCACCGCATCGATGATTATCTATGCAGTGAAGTCGATCACATATAGCGGAACAGGTGCCTACCAAACAGGACGTCCTAACAGGGTGCTACAGGCAAAGAAGGGGAAGCTGGGACATCACATGTGGAGATTAGCGTAGCTGGACGGACAAATACACACGGTCAAGGTAAAGGACGGAACAACATGCATATGGCCGGATGGATGTTGTTCATAAAATATATAGAAACACATATGAAGTTCCAGTTTAGACTCGAAATACTATATAATGCATTGAATTGTACCGTACAATATGGCAGTAGAACTAAGCCTGCATGTAATTGGTGAAGCTAAGCTGTAGTGTGATGGAATTCTGAACCTGGCAGTAAGCAGTACAGCAGGCTCATGTCTGTCATCATTAATTATTTGCTGGGTTACAGAACAATAAATGTATGTACATGCATAACAGCACTCCTTTCCCAGAGGAGGATGGCCTTGTGAGCTCTATCGAAGATAGCAGTACAACTCCTTACCAGAGAGACAAAGCAACGTATTAAGAAATTAACTGTCCACTGTATCGTAACAGTCTAGGGTCCTTGAAACAGCTACAATCACAAAAGGATACTGTAATGTACAAGGTGCCTTGCAAGGCTGTGTTATTCCCATGGGAAAACATTTTAAAAGCACGACCCCAGCACCCACGTATGTATAGACTATTGCGGACCATAGTGATGGAAATGCCCTGTGACCGACCACGTCAGTAAGGTGGGCAAAAGCTGATTGTAAACACTATATAAAGAAACTGCTTACTGTATAGAGTCAGACAAAACTCTCATACTTGGACTGTATATTATTTAGCCTGCCTGTGTACACTACTAAAACTTTCCGAACCCGAGCCTCCTGTGTTATCGGCTGTCACTTAGAAAAGCCTACTGATAACTACAGTCTGGTTTTAACAACTTATTTCACATTGTGATCCTTGTAATCTGGAATTCCCTTGGTAAGCTACAGGTCAGAGTACATGGCTGGTTAGACATGTACGCTGGAGAATATGCATAAATGGTTCTTCTTGAATGAAAAGACCTCCGACTGAATTGTTGTGTGTAAAGAGGCTGTTTACTGTCTGATCTGTGGCTGAAAAGCGGGAAACTGGATCCCAAGAAGAAAACGTGCAGCCTTAAACAGGAGGCCCAGGTAAGGAGTGTTTGCCTTTTTGTCTCTATTGTAGATCAGGGACCAGACTACATTGTGTTTCTGTTAACAGTAGTGATATCGGGTCGAAGACCTACCCACATACTGTTAAATCTGAACATAGGTCAAGGGAACACACAGCAGAGTAAATAGTGATTGTAGACACTACAGTGGATACAGGGAAGGAGACACCACGTGGTATGACAGAAGGGTACGTAGCAGTCGTGTAGAGGATATGGGAGATTATTGAAGAAACAGATCATGTGATCCGCGTTTGACAGGTGACGTGAAGAATATGCAATCGCAGAGAGCACATAATGTGAGTTACGCAGCAAAATGGGGTAATAAATATGACATTGATGGTATATTACGCAAAATATCGTTACTGAAACATTGTAATCCCTGAAAATTTGATGCATATGTTCCAGGGTAAACACCTGTTCCACCCTGAGAGGGATAGTCCCTCTTTGGCCAGCCGTGTCCTGTAAACAAACCGAACAAATGGCAAATGTCCTGATATCTCAGGACAAACATTTCCCAGATATATATCAAAATGGTAGCATAAAACAGTAAATTTGTATGTGGAACAGCAAAATATAATAATAAACAGAATAAGCAACTGAAATGCTACAACAATTGGTGGCTCTCCTGGCAAAACGTGAATTCCTGTCCTATGTACTGGCCGTGGGTATGCATTTTCCAGGCAAATTACACGTTCCAAACACTAATGTCCCACATTGTGCATTGGAAAAGGTGGCAGCCCTAAGATGTGCAGGCGACAAAACAGCGACAATTGGGTATCCGTCATGCACATCGGTGGACTGAGGTAGTGTACCGAAGGGAACAGAACACTACAAATGGCTAAGCATCTTACGTACACAGAGAAGATCATAATACAGTAGTACCGATAGCCCCCCCCCCACAACCCCCTACCACCTCCGATACCACATCCAGGATATTAAGCGGGAGGGCAGGCTAGTCCCCACACGTTATCCTGTGGCAACAGAGGTAGCACAACGAACAAATGTAATAGAAGCTATTGAAACCACATCCCGAACACGTAACATACCTAGGGACACCCGAGTAAGAACACAGTACTAAAACAGAGTGAGGATATCTGTCAATTAATTGAAGTACCGAACCCTCATGCAGGACAGGAAGGCCAGGACCCAACCAACGTAGCGTATAGACCGTGGACACCAGAAGATATCTGTAAAGTCATAGAGGGAATTCCCCATCCACAAAGTAATCGCTATTCACCATGCAATACCCCTGTATCTCCTGATCGGAAACCAAAAGGGAATGGCGGATGGTACAGTATGTACAAGCTGTAAATCATGTAAGAATACTTAGGGTAGCATTGGTGCCAGACCCACACACTATATTCAATGCTATGAACATGCCACAGAAGTATCTTACCGTGGTACATATAAGCTATGCTTACTTTGCAATACCTATACATCCACATAGTCCGTATTGCTTTGCATGTACAGTCAGGGTGACAGATACAGCCATACTCGGCTATCGCGGGGATACTGTGAAAGTACAACGATATTCTCACAGGGGATGGCTAGCTACATTCCGGTGTTAACTCCACCCGGGGCCAGTCAAGTTCTACTTTATTTGGATGATATTCTGCTTGCGGCCCCTACCCAGCAGCAATGTATGGAAGATACAATAGCATTATTGAGATAATCAGCTGAACAGGGACATAAAGTAAGCAAGCATAAATTGCAACTACAGAGAATACAGGTCAATTACCTGGCATATCTGGTATCCAAGTAGGGTAGAACATCACATGACGATAGGAAGGTAGCAATATAATAAGCACCCAAGCCAACTAACAAGAAGGGAATGATGTCCTGTCTGGGCCGACTAACACTTGTTAAATCTGGATACCAAACAATGCTGTGGAATCCGCTGTATTGTTTGCCTTAACCTTTAATACACCAATGGCAGCACAACACATAGTACACTGGATTACAGTAGCAGAAACAGCGTTCTGCAGACTAGAACGATTGATAGCCTCAACAGCTGTAGTAGGTCTCGTGAATAATCATAACACATGTTGTCAGACCGTAGATTGTAAGCGGAGATATATAACGTCAGTCTTGATGCAACAGCAGGGAAGTAAGCAACGCTACATAGCTGACTACTCATTGCAGTTGGACACTGTGGCATGGTCAGTGCCACATTGTGTACAGGCAGTTGTTGTAGCACCCATGGCAGTACAGGCCCCGGCCGTAATGTTACTAGACCACCCTTATCTTGACCCTTATCTGCAAAGCCATGGAGAGGATCATAATGGACCTCATAAATAAAGACATAGGGAATTTGCAGACTTTGGATCCATCCCAGTTTGGCTTTGTCAAAGGCAGATCATGCCTTCTAAACTTGGTTGACTTTTTCGAAACAGTCACCAAAGCCATTGATGAGGGAAAGGCAGTCCATACAGCCTACCTCGATCTGGTGAAGGCCTTCGATACAATACCCCACTCGGGTATCATTGAAAAACTCATCAGCTTAAATGTTAACCCATACATCACAAGATGGGTTGCAAACTGGCTGAGTGACAGAACCCACAGGGTCAGAGTTGCTGGCCATGTCAGACTCAAGGCCTGTCACAAGTGGTGTACCACAGGGCTCAGTCCTGGGCACTCTTGTTTGGCATCTACTTTTCCAAAGTACAAGCAAACACAGGAGGGTTATGGCTGACAAAGTTTGCAGATGACTGCAAACTGAAGCCATAGTAGAAAACACATCTGACACAGATATCCTTCAGAAGGGTCTCACAGAAACGGATAACTGGTGGCAGAGCCATGGCCTAAAGTTAAATGCCAAAAAATGCATAGTCATACCCTTCGAAAAACAAGGTTACCCTAGCTACCAAATAGGTGGCAATCCACTGAGCATAGAAGAAGTTATCAGGGACCTGGGGACCCAGGTTGATAGTAGTCTGTCATTCGACACCCATGTAGCTAAAGTAGTTAGGAAGACCTTCTACATTGCCCACCTTATCATGAAGGGATTCTCATCTAGATCAAGGGAGGTCATAGTCTCCTATACTCATCACTCATCAGACCAATGATTGAGTACAATGCCCCATTCGAATGTATCTGACCCGACACTTGCAGCAGCTGGAGAGGCCACAAAAGTTCCTCACCAAAAGGATAAAGGGTCTCAAACATCTGTCCTATGCTGCCCGACTGAAAGAACTCCAGCTCTATTCAGTCGCCACCGCTGCTCAGAGGTGACCTTTGCCTAACATACAAGGCCATGTCAAACCCAGATTTGATGAATATGCTTCACCTCAAAAATCTAGATCCGCCGGAGCCACAAGGGCGGGAGACTTAAACCTCGACACGGCTATTAATAGGACGCGCTGGAGGGATAGATTCATCACCCAAAGACTCCCTATGCTGTGGAATAAAATCCCGGTATATGTGAGGCAGAGCACCTCGCTGGCCTTGTTCAAGAGAAATCTTGACCAATGGATGGGAGATCGCAGATATACCCCAGGGATTACCTCAGTGTCACTGCTCAACAGAGGCACAGCAAAATAATGGGTATAGTTCCCCATACTAAAGGGGTGGCGTAAGCCACAAAACTATGGGCTAGGCTTGTAAATGCCCTCGGGCAGATAGCCTAGTATGAACCTATGAACCTATGAACCCTCTCACTGTGAGAATGTCTCATGCAGTTGCGATCAGTCTGCTGCAAGAGAAGATAGCATTCCTGACCCGTGCTAGACATTTGTCATGTTTGACCATACCACTGAGTCAACCTCACATGGTGATTGAACGTTGTACAACATGAAACCTATCAACGTCACGTCCGACACCTGTGTATGGCACACCACACAGTTGCCTATACGAAATGGATTAAATAACTACACACAGACATGATATCACTGATATACCCTTAGATGATGCAGAGGTGACAGTTAATGTGTACGGATCATGTAGACAGAGTCCTACAGGAACGAATCAAGTAGTTTATGCAGTAGTTATTGATAATGACATTGTAGACGGCCAAACCCTGCAGCATAACGTGTCTGCTCAAGCAGCAGAATAGATAGCTTTAACACGTGCTTGTACTGTAGCGAAAACTGATGTGTGGACATATGTCCCGATAGTCAGTCTGTTGTCTGTGCAGTGCATGTTTATGAGCAGCAGTGGAAGAATAGGGAATGATAACATCCACCAGTAAACCGATTAATCATGCATCTGAACTTGAATGCATTAGACTACATGCAGTTACCCACTGAAGTAGGTAATTGTAAATGTGCAGGGCATAGAAAGCAACAGGATAACAGTAGGAAAGGTGAGGCATGAGCTCATGCACCTGCAAAACAAGCAGCGTCACAGTTGGAAAGTGTTTGTGTGAATGAGGAATGACAAACCTCAGACAGTTTAGATGTAGAAACTGTACAAACAATGCAAACAGCAACTACGAAAGCAGAAAAGCCGACGTGGTTATGACGAGGAGCAATCCTTGAACACGGACTGCACATATCCACAGTGAGAAAGCCAATCTTAACGTCTAATGTATTCAGATATGCGGCTTTGTGGAGCCATGGGTAGAGACATGTCTCAACAGGGGGGATGGTACATTTGGTTAACAGAATACCCCTAACATACGGAATTACGAACCACATACAAACCTCATGAGCAGCGTGTCACGTTTGCAGTAGATATCATGCACAGGAGTATTTAAACCGAAGGGAGTGAGTTTACCTACACCACCATAACCGTTCCGTACTATTTGTATGGAGTTCATACATCTGCATAAATGTGAAGGGAACAAATACTGTTTAGCGATTACACATATATATAATCAAAATGGGTAGAAGCATTCCCAACCATTAATCCGGATGCAGCAGCAGTGGCAAAGGTGCCAGTAAAATAAAGTATCCCTAGATCTGGCATGCTGTAAAGAAGCTACAGTGACAATAGAACACATGTAGTGAACCAGACAATCATGCTACCTGGGGGATTACTTCGTATTACCATGAATGTCAATTGCATGTACAACCCACACTCAGCACGACTGCTGGCGCCGTAGAATGGGATCCCGAGAAATAAGTAGAGGAGGTTGGTGGGTGACATCCAGACGAGTTACATGAGCTGTCTACCTCTAGCATTGCTGAGCATGACAACAGTTCCAAATGTAAAGTGCTGCACCCACTTCGAAGTAGTATGTGGAATGGCATATCATGTGCCAGAGTGGAAAGCTGTCATGCCTGCAGAGCCGGAGGTCGATGACTCAGTAGTAGGTGACATGAGAGGATTGTTAACTAGTAACACTGTTCTTCAGTTAAAGTCTGTTACAGATAAGAGCAAACGAAGACGGAAGCATAGCTGACACCAGTATCCTGTGTGTATGTCACTGTTATCCAAAGAACATTATTGCCAAGTGGACATTGCGAAGGTCTGTACTGGGTACTGTTGGCAACGCCTACCGCAGTAAAGTTTGCAGAGAGGTCGTCCTGGGTCCACCTCACATTTCTCAAACTGGTAAAGGATATCAAGTCTGATTGACATCTTGTAGCTGATATACCAAAGAGCCCGAATCACCCGGCCAAGACTGTATAACAATACAAAGCAACCCCAAAGACATTTATGTTTGCTGTCCTAATGATTATACACCTATTAACCATGTTTGTGTTTACGTTACAATTTCTGGGACCTTACCTGCATATAACTACACGGATACAAATACTGATACGTGATGAACTGGCCACAGAGTGTCTTCCACACTTCAACAGATACCTCGGCATGATGCGTGTGCATATAGAGACTAGGAACACATTAAATTGCTGTGTTTGTACTGCCATACCTACATCATATGGAGGACTTCCGATGCATGTTGTCCCCTTGGGGATAGATTGAGACTTGTGAATATCTACACTTTGATACAGGTTCTGTGAGATCACATGACAACGTGGCAATGTACTTACCTGTTACACAAAAAGGAATTGTATGTTATCATAAACATGATACAGTTTCAGTTGGTGTGAGTATTTGTAACATAACTGTGTCTTACGAATGTCATATAACAGCCAAAGATCACAGTACTACTTGTAGCACCATTCCTAATTTGTATTGAAACATCATGAGAACAATGTTGAAGGATGTGCAGAAACATCCTGAATTGTATAAACAGTCCTCTGTTAGAGACAGGAATATGTTACATGCAGAGGTAACCCGCATCAGTATTAAAGTAGAATATTGTTATGTTGTTTGTGGGAAATAAACATATCAATGGTTACCTGGGAATTGGTCCGGCAGTTGTTATTTGGGTTATCTGGCTCCAGTCACATGACATACTGTACAATTGCCTGTGGGTGCGAAACGAACTATAACACATATAGCTCAAAGAACTGGGAACACAGTCGAGAAACCTACTAATCCAGTGGGTGAAATGGAAGCTGTTCTGACATGTCAGTCTTCTGCAAGAGATAAAGGAATATCGATTCATATGGACTTGAGTGACAGCGTCACAACCTGGGCTGGAACACCCCCAGCTTCTGGAGTAGTGAAATCAATCAGGGAACAGAGGAAGTTATCAAAACCTGTCGGAGGAAGGATGAATGTGACTTCCCGCTCCTGAACATGTGACTGATGAACTGGATGCAATGAGAACTGTTGTGTCACAAAATGTAATAGCGCACGACTGCACCGTGGCGCTGAGAATTGGTACGTGCGCGCTTACTGAAGAAGATCGCTGTGTCCAACTACCACATGAAGAGACCAAAAGCAACGCCCACCTACAGGTAATATAGCAGGTGTCATCCATGGCGGAACCAGGCCCAAATCCACTGACGAACCATTTCCACAAACCATTGGGTGGATGGGGTCAGTCATACTGAATATCATGATTGCCATTTGTGTTGTTCTGCTCATATTGGGAGCATGTGTCTAGTGCGGGATACTGTGCATGTAAGTATTAGTCAGGGACTCTGGCGACATACCTGTACCCGAGACTATGTATCAAGACCTGTAGTGGTATTTGTCAATAGAAAATGCAATCCTACTTGCAATGTAGATCAAATTACTTGCCTAGTTAAACGTTCCACAGAGGAAGACGCTAGTGAATGAAATAATGTTGTATATGTTTCTGGATAGAGTACAAGCAATCAAAGGAGGGAGAATGTTAGCAAAATACATATTTAAATATAGATATGACGTGCAACTTTAGAAGCAAATAGTGTATAATGCATATTATTCTACCTGACAATATAGCAGTACAGCTTCTCATGCATGTAATTGCTTGTAGTGTAGCTGCAGTGTGATTGAACCCTAACCCTAGCAGTAACCAGTGCAGCAGGTGTATGTCAGTCAGCATTACTCATCTGCTCGGTTACAGAATAATACATGTATGTACAGGTATATCTGTCATCCTTCCACTGAGGAGGATAGGCTTGTGAGCTCTAACACAGAGTACAGCTGCTCAGCAGAGAGACACAGGAACCTAGTAGGACACGGAGTGAGGACTGGATATGAACAGTGTTGGAACCGTGACAGAGCAGAATTTACCAAAGTACAGTCTAACTGAATATGTGGCTCGCAAGGTTGGGCTATCCTCATGGGAAAACATGTAATAAGCATTACCTGAGCACTGTTGCAGGAATACAATGTTCTGTACTCTAGCAATGTAAATGCCTTGTGACTGACCACATCATTAATGTGTGCAAAAGATGATAGTATACAGAATGCTCATACAGATGTAACATGTATAGAGTTGAACAAATGTCTAAACTTTTACTGCATACTCCTTTGCCTCCTGCTGCACAGTAGTAAAATGTTATTAATCCCAGCTTCCTGTGTTAATGAGTGTCATTTTGAAAATACGAATGAGTGTTACAGTTTGATTTAAAAGACTTAATTGACAGATGTTTACGTTCTAGCATGGGAATAGGTCAAGCCAAACATCACAATGTCCATGTGTACCACATACACACAGCCAGTAACACGCAGTAGTAGTGCATGAAGGCATACACGACTGTGGGAATAGTACAGGACATATGGCACGTGCCAAGTGCAGATGCATGACACAAACCCCAGGATGGGTGTCCCTGCAAAGAGGAACATGTGCCAACTACACCTCCCACAGATGTACCGCAATAAAAACACATGGCAAACACACAGACACACTACTGTCCAACACATGACTGCAACGGAGCCTGGTCAAACACCAACATGAAGCATGCACAAACAGGGACTTGAGTAATGTTTGCCTTAACACCTCCATAGGCCAAAGAAGAATAGAATGGACATATGCATGTAATGCTGTGAAGGATGTGTGGTAGTCCTCAGTATCACAGTGTTAGGGACACAGATACACTGTCATCAACCGTGGTATGTGCAACGTACACAGCATACCTGCATGTAATACAGAGGACAATCATGTGCCACAGAAATATACAGTGGCGAAAGAGTATAGTGGATAGACAATTGTACATGTGACAAACTATGAATATAGGTTCACACGCCCATAGGTACAGGGTAGGCCATCGTCCCAGGCCCAGCCATAATACTACACCATAGTTAGGATGACTTTGCCAACCTTCTGTGCTTCAGATGAAATACCCATGATATTGCTGTATCTCCGTCAAGCACTGATAATGATGTAATCC